>NC_079294.1:12423776-12443776 GCF_023638135.1 Falco biarmicus
TTCATAAATGATCAGTTTGTATCCTTTGGGAGGGAGGGATTACATGTAAATAATCCCTTTAATGTACGCATCGCCTCTAAGCATTTCACACAGCAATAAATTGGTAAACTGAATTTGAGCAATTAAGAAATTAAATGAAACTAATAAAATGTGTATTTTAATATTTCTTGATGGTTATTTGGGGATTAGTGGATATGAAAACAGCCACTCTCCTTCTGTATGAAGGTAAACTGCAGCACTTTGATAAACTCTGTCTGTCAGCTTTTCACTACTGCATTTCAATCACAATTCCTCTTTTGAAATACTTCAGCATATCTTTCATTCCACGGCTGTATTATTAACTACATTAAACTACGAAGTCCAAGTACCCATTTCAAATACAAGTACTCACACATCTCATAGCAAATGGCAACAAGAAAAACTACCTCAGAACATGCTACATATAAAATTATTAACCCTAAATCTTTGAGGCAGGAAAGGCAGCATGACAACTGAAGCTTTGCTTCACTCCTCTCCACTCTGCACCCTCCTGCTCCCACCTCCCCAGAAAACAGGGTTCAAGGGCAGCCTGGGCAGAAGTGAAATGAGAAAACACATGAGCAGGAGTAAACTAATAGCAGAAACACAGAAATGTATGGGCTTTATAGAGCAGGACATTTACCAGACGGAGACCTTGGCTACCTTTATTTGTCTTCAGGAAGCAAGCAAGGCACACTGCTCTGAGCTAATGGTGAAGCAAAGTAAGGGATGTTCCAGCATACGATCTGCAAGTACTTTGTAAGGACACATGGCAAGGCTCATGGTCACTGTTACTGAGCCCATGGAAACCGAGTTCTAGTTGCTCAAACTGGAATTTTGCATACATTCTATTAAGGTATTTAAAACAAACAAACAAACAAACAGATTATTTTTTTGAATAACGTTATTGTTATTAATTCATTTATTATTGTTACAAGATGTTGCAAATAAACTTGTATACTCTCAGGCTATGGATGGGTTAATAACACCAGTGCTGTAAACATGAAAGATGAAACAAAAATGCAATTATATTTCCTTTTTCTGCATATGGGGCTATAAGAAGAGCTGTGATCTAATTTGTTCTTACTGCCAATCTTGATATGAACTCCAGATCATTTTAAACTAATCCCTGCAGAAAGAAAAGAGTTCATTGGAAGGAGGAGAAAATGCCTGATAATGCCAGCTCTGCAAGTTGCTTGCATAGGCGGAAGAAAGTGGGAGAATAGCCCAAGGTACTCTAGCTGACAGTTTAGCCATGCAGCTTGTATTTTACTTCCATAATCATTTATCAAAACACAGCAAAATGAACAGCACTGAGCAGCTTGTGTTCCTATCATACTGTAAACCTCTCAGTACTTCATGTACAATAATACCTCTATGAAAATCAAGCCGTGTTACTTCTGCTTCTTTGTACAACACTCTGCTTGTCTAAGAGCAGCAAGTGACAACACGTCCTCCAGTAAGTGAGATTGATTATTGGTGCTTCCGCACATCCATAATCATGATGCATGCAGCACAGAGAAATGGAATCATTTTCATATACTGACCCGATTTGCAGAAATAACTTTTTTCTAACTGAACTGAATATGTATAGGATGCATGCAATATGCTCTAGAGGAATGAGTACTGTGCTAGCTGTCAAAAGGTCCCTAGCTATACCCCTGCCTTGCGTGGCTCTAAGCAAGACGACTCATGCATGCTGACCGCATCTGCTACTCTTCAGTCACAATGGTCACCGCCATAAAGAACTTAAGTTACCAATGGTTACCATTCTGTAGTATCTGAGATACTATTGTTTTAGTATTAAACAATAGTGAGAATCTGAAAGAAGCATGAGAACCATGTGGTACATGGTGAAAAGTATGGCCATGGTAGGTCTGGATTTTATTTCAGTAACATTGGTTTTACAGCTGGTTAACTGTACTGACTTCAAAAGAATTGCTACAGATTGTTATTAATGATGTGATGTGGAGTGTAGACCTCTGTATCTACTTACAGCAACAGGAAACTGCAGATTCCTTAGCAGAAAAACTGGTTAGCAATTTTTTCTTTTCTTTTACAGTGCATTAGACAATAGTTTTTTTTTTCATGCTGTTTCCAAAAATCTCAGAGGACTTAGTATATTCAAGAAGTTACTATTATGCTATAAAATCCTGCAAGTTATAAAAACATCTGAGATATTAGCATTTCATATTTGGTAACTTTGCAGTTTGGTGAATAATGTAACTATTTTGAAGTTCAGGTGACTTTTCTAAATCAGAATCATCACATCCTGCTGGAGAAATGGAAACAAGGATTAATTTGCCTTTTCAAAGAGGCACATCGATAGCCTTTGCTGTTCTCCCTGTACGAAGCAATACTAACTGTGGTATTATTGCAACAACAGAAGTTAGTGCTATAGTAAATCTCATTTGATTAAACAGATAAACAGTACTTTGAGGTTGTGGAACGGACAGTGCACTGTAAACTCCTGAATGATTAAGGAGTGGTTAAGGGGTGATTAATTAAATATTTTTTAAGGTGTGATACGGTAACAAATAGCTCAGCAACAGAAAAAGCAGTAATATACCTATGACATATCGATTTTTTCTGTATTAGTATTAATACACCAAATTGTGGGTAGTTGAATAAGCATTTATACGATCAATGTTCTGGTGATTTCATGTTTCTCTAGATACTAAACTCCATGTAACCCAACAAGGAAGATTAGAGGTGAAGTATGAAACGCAATATGACAATTGCTGCACTGTACTACAATTTATAAAGTAGTGTACCAATAAGAAAATGAAAGACAATGTGGTATCACAATTAGAATAGGTTTTCCTCTGGACCAGTAGGTATCATAGGTCCCTCTTCATAACTTTTACATATCACAGGATACTGCTGAACATTGAACTGCTTTGGCAGAAATGCTATGTTCTTTCCCTGTCCATCTTTCAATTTTAGTTCATGTATCTCAAGGACAGACACAGAAACTGAAAATCCTTCTGAATAAAGTTTTGTATATGCTAGTAGAGAGAGGATAAAGAAAATCTTGCCTTCAGTAGTGAATGGGATAGAATAAAAAGTCTTTCAATTACTGTACACATATATATATATATACAGCAGCATGTAACTCATTTAGCATAGGTTACCAAGAAAAAAAAAAAATCCATGAAATTACAGCAATTATCATTAAACTGTTGACATCAGTGGAGGCACTTTCAATTTAGTCCAATGTGGGAATAGAGAATGAGATTCAAATTTACCTTTCAGGAAACATTATAAGAAAAGTCTTTGCAGTGTCTCCCCAAAGGCCAGGGTCAACTTTTCAAAAGCAGCCTTTGATTCTGGATGCTCAGCCTGAGACGGCTCTTTTGAAAATTTTGCCATGGATATAAAATCCTTAATACCTTTATCTTAGGCAGCTATCAACTAGAGATTTTTCCTACTGGGACCGGGTGGGGACTTGTAGCCTTCTGCAGCTGACATAAAGTGGCACCTAGTCTATCAGGAGCAGGTATATGCAAGGCAGCTAACACTAGCACTGGGTATTAAACAGACATCTTTGGACACCTGCTTTTGCTCAGCTCGAGTCCCATTTTCTCTCATACCTTTGTTTTTATTTTCTCTTCATCTTGAACAGAGATTGCCCACGGCAGTTCTTTGCAACTCTATATAACCTGAGAATGAAGGAATTAAAGTTCTTTGTACAAGCCTCTGTGACCCTGTGCCAGGCTAGAGGGGGAGCCCTTCCAATGTCCTAAGGATCTTGCAGTCTAAAACCTGAGTGAGACTATGGTTTTGTGGGAGGAGACCTCTAAATTAAGTTAGATGCTCTTATAGCTTCTGTCTTTAAGACTGTGTCAGGATGTATTTGATCAGGTGCATAGAAGGAAATTGGGGTATAGGCTAAAAGCGCAAATTTCATAGCTTTCTCAAACTACTTTCTAAAACACATTTCCATTTTACAAAATTGTGTAACAGAAGAAAAGATTCTGCTGTTCCTTTGGGAAGGAGATTTCTCATTCACTTTTCCTTAATCACTGTGGAAAATATTTCCAGAACGTCTTTTTTGTTTAAATAATTATTCTTGTTGCATTTCAAGCCAGCCCATTCTCCTTCTCAAGTCATTCACATGCCTTCTCTACTTCCCATCTCAAATTCTCCCTCTTTCCTTCAGTCTTCTTTTGTGTCCCACTGGAAAATTCCATCCTTTTTTCTTGCTACCCAGACCTGGAGGTCACTCCAAGTCTGAAAGCCACAGAAGACTTCTGTGGATGCAGGAACAGAAAAATATTACTACATTCAAACGCAACAGCTGACAGGTGAGAGCAAAAGATAACTGCCAAGATGTTTAGCTTCAGTTTCATGACAGATGAGTGAGACAGGAAAATAAGAGCAAATAGAAAAGCAAAGCCTGAAGCTGCAGAGAAAGGCAGGAGTTATACATGATGGAGTTGGATATTGTCTGAAAGTAAATGCCTTCCTCTTAAGTGATTAGCCATATTGATCACTTAGGTATTAGAGTAATACTTTCCACAGCCAGATTATTACAGGATTCACAAATGTGTTGGTAGAGTGGGACACGCTTGCTTTCCTGGTTGTTGTTACAGCTACTTTTGTGCTTTCCCTTCTATGCAAAATTAGCCATCTACCCACAGCTCTAGATCCTAAACATTGCATAAATATGTTGAGTTGTGTCTTTTTAATTCTTTCAATTGGTTTACATTGGTCTTGGCTCTGAAACAGTCCCTTCTGTGAGTGTTTGTACATCTGTATGACTGACAGAACACAGATGGATGGTTTAGCACACGGGGGTGTCCTGTGCGTACCTCGTATCCTGCCACATTCAGCACAACCCTCACATTTCATATGCCACTCCTAACAATCACAGCATTAACGCTGAATCATGAGAGACTACATTAAGATTTATTGACCCTGGATTTGGCACTTTATTTTGTCAAGGCAAGATAATATTATGGGAGTTTTCAAACTTGATACCACACTTACTCTAGTATTACCCCATTGTCAGCAATCAGGGAGTCCTTTCCAAATGTCCTGAAACATCCTTTTCTCATCATGACTCTTGTCATGAGCTACATTTGCAATGTTTGGAAGTGGAAATCACCAGTTGGCTTCTGTTGTAGAATAAATCTCCTTTCTCCTTCACAAAATCTTTTATTCTTGAAGAAGGAGTAAATCTAGCTTAGTACTCCATTTGTTTTCCAGCAGCAAAATGAATGACCTTGTTGCAATTACATTTACAGTAAAAAATATAGCATTTACAGTATTTGAGTAAAGTGACTTTTGTTGTTTTATTTATGAATATTGATTTCTGCATAAAGATACCATTTCTGCTTTACTCTTAATTTTTTGGTGAATGAGCACTAATATTGGCTCTTAGATGAGCCACAGCAGGCACTGCAGAAAATACTGCTGAGGGTGTAAAGACCTTGTCACACTATTTAGCAGCACAATGCCAACAAGGATGAGAATAGAGTATTTCTCTCTGAGGGTTAGTTCTTACTCACATTGATGTCTACAGGAGTTTTATCATCAGAAATCAGAAGGTTTTTGATCAGACTTTTTAACAGTAAGCACTGGAGTTCTAAACTCACTGTAAGCAGTGAGGAAAAAATCCTCCAAAACTTATTGATATGCAAGGGTCGTGACTCCTACTCCTTTCTTTCTGACCACTTTCAGGTGCTTCAAGTGTTTTATTTTGCATTTTTAAATATTAAAATGCTAAAAGAACAGAAACAGCGACAGAGCAGCAGTACATCAGGTGCCCCTATACCTGAAAGAGGCATTCCTAGGGTAGATCTAATGTTTGGTTCCTGTGGTTTCCAGCTGTCAATGAGCTGTTTTCCCTGTATTGTTCATATTTGTCTACTAGAAACAAAGTGGAAATCACTGACCACACTTAAGCTAGCTCCTGGACCTCTACCATCCTCAGCCACGGCCACAGCACACCCACAATTTCCCTCAAACACAAAGAAGCAAGAAAAACCTGCAGGGATTTTAATTAGATCAGTTCTACGTATTCTAAGAAAAATGTTGCACTTATTACTTTTTCCTTTCCTACCGAGTAGTCCAAGTTGAATAGGATCAAGGTTTACTTATGGAGCTAAATCAAGTTACTTTTATCTTGGGGAATAATGATCAAAAGATAAAGTAGCCAAAAATCCCGAACTGCAAAAGCATAAATCAAGTAGAGATACAAGAAGTCCAATGTGCATAGATGGCTTTGACTTTAATGGAACAGAATACTGAGAGCCTTTCACATTCAAAGCACTTTGTAGACTAAGTGGACCAAGTAGTGCTGTTGTATTCAAATGTGGCATCTCTTAGGCACTCAGAAATAGCTCAGAGATTGCATCGGATAGTGGGTCTTTTAAGATGAGATATGTTTCCTAGGGCATTGTTTTGATCTGTTTTGTTTTGGTTTATTTTATTTTATTTTTATTTTATCATGTAATGGTCTGTCAAAATGCCCTGGGAACAGAATGCCCAGACAGAAAAGAAATACACGGCCCTCAGTTTTGTCTTCTCTAACATTGGTGCTGGTTTGAACTGTCTCACTGGTTTACAATGTATTTATGTGCATAATGATACAGGGTAAGAACTATCCAAGAGTATGTATATCTACTTCTGTTGCAATGTTTGAATTCTGAAGCCAATTTAGCTCGATCATCAGTGTAAATAAAGAAACAAACAAACCTGTCTGGAATAAGTTTTATCAAATACTCTGCAGATTGTGATAGATTGGTTTGGGTTGGATAGGAAAAAAAGCAGATCCATCTGCTGTGCCATCAATTAAAGGATGGAGATCTGCAAATGTGATGCAGCTGATTGGTTCCTATTAAATACTCAACTTTTAGAGATTCACTCAGTGTCCCGGGAGCGTGTATATTCTCCCAACACTGACATTTCTACTTGGCAGCCATGTTATTTTATTAGCATAGTGTCAGCAAACTGGATGTGTTGCTTTGAATTTCATCCATTATCCACTGTATCTATTATAAGTACAGTACCTCACAGAACCATTTAGAGTACCAACTTGACCTAGTAAAGAGAAAAGAAAGGAAAGCAAAAATCAACAAAGTATTAGAAAATAACTGCTGAAACTCTTGGGGTGCTGGAAATTGTCCGGTCTGCACAGAATTGATGTGAGACACATCACTGCTAGTTACAATGCTGCACTTATTTAATCTGGTTCACTAGCTCATTTTCTGATTTCTATCAGCAAATATATGATGAGTCTTAGTAGCTTACCACACCCTTTCACTTAGAGTGAAAAATCTACAGAAAATCAAAATTACTACTAAAAAAAAAGATGAAAACTTATCAAATGTAAAATTAGATTAAGAGTCAATCAAAATCCAACTGTGAATTTATCATTTCAATGAATTTCAATGAATGGTTTAAAATCTGTTTGAAATCTATTTGAAAATGAATATGTAATAATACAGACATATCTCTTTTTCAAAGCTAGTATTGTCAGATGTATTCTGTGCATTATAATTCATGAACAGGGTAGATGACTATTTGAGAAGTATTAAAATGAGCTGACTTTTCAATACAAGTGTCTTGACAATAAGTTTTTCTATTCTTGGCAATTCAGAAATGTAGACAATTGTCCTAGAAAAATAATATGTATTGTAATATTCATTGTACAGTAGTAGTATAGTAAGTGGCAATTCTGGACATTACAAGAGACACAAGGATTATTTTCTGTGATTGCACAGAGAATACTTGGATTTCTTGTGAAGCTTTTGCATTGGAAATGAGATTCATCAGTCTGAACAGGGCAGGGTTAGAGCCCTTAGCAACATGCTTATTTTGTAGAAGGTCACTCAATAATAACTTCCTCTGCCCTCCAAGCTTATTAAGACTGACTGGCATATATTAATGAAAACACCTGATTCTCCAACCATAAAACCCAGACAAAGACTTTATTTTAATATTAAGGAAGGAACCCTTAATTAGCAGGGTTTCAAAAATGTCAGCTTCTTCTATTAGCTGTTCTGGTCCATCAAAGCCATAATCCCTACTGTCAAATTTCATCACATGATAGACAGTTTGCCGGCTATCTTTTTTTTTTTTTTAACTGATCATACTGACTGAAGCTTTTTATTTTGCCATCACATTTAACAAGTTTGCATGCATTTCGTTGTTACATTGCTGATTTTACTCCTTTCAAAGTCTGCCTGTGTCAGCTAAAAGAAGAAAAAAATCTGAGGAAACATAAAATATTACACATTGATACACAGACATATAATTAAAGACTTTTGGGGAGAGTTCTCATTCACAATATTGATTCTTTTCTAGGGCATGCAAATGTGTTTCTGTGAAAACATGAATAAAAACCACCGTTCACAGATGAATTTCCATTTCAGGCATGTTACAAGCAAAAAAAGAACAAATGCTTAAAACATTGTGAAGACCTTTGGAGTTGCACATTCTTTAAGATTAACCCACAGTACACCTGCATGCTACATGAAATTTGTTCAAGTAGATATTGCTTGCACTGCCTTTCAGAGGAGAGAGATTGTGTCAAATTTTACTGAAACAAACATATCAATTTAAAAAGGATATATATTCTAACTTCATTTGGCATTTCCTTATTTATTAGACATTCACAATCACTGAAAATCCAATCTATTTACTTTGCTTAAAAGAAGGAAATAGTTTACTATCCTATTGCAGACTTGTAAATCTTCCCATACAAACTCTCTCAAACATTGCCTGTGGATTTGATAAAGCTGTATTCCCAAAACCAGCATGCAGGTATTTATCTCACCTATGTAGGTTTTCTCTTCTTGAATAAGAAAAATAAAAATTATACAGATTTTGTACGATGACAATGTAGACAGGAGAAGTAAACTCCTATGTTCTTTTCATGCTTAGTTTTTCTTTAAATCTTTAAATCTTTCCTTTAAAATTTTTAGATTTCTTTATTAATAATTTATGCAACCCTGCACATATTATAAATGATACAGTAAAATGAAGGAGTCTTGATGTTGAAGATATAACTGAATCCAGCTAAGAAAAACAAATTCCCAGGATTCTGGAAAAATAAAGAATTTTTGGAGTGGAACAAATGGTAACATTTGTATTTTAAAGTAGAATGGAAGCAGTCTGAAAAAGAAGAGCTGCTACAGCTAACAAATGAGATGTACAGGCTTCTGCCAAGAACTGGAGGCAGCACGAGAAAGCCAGAAGCAGGAAAGGAAATGGAAGCAATCTGAGAGATTGCTGTAGGAACCTAAAGGAAGTGAAGCAGAGTCATCAGAAAAATAAAAATTTTGGGATACTTAGAGGTTGGTAAAAAAAGAACTTAACAGTCACATTTTGCTCAGACTGAAGAAAAAAGTGACACTGACGGTGGATCAGGAGGGGAAGATTAAAGCAATGAAGGTCATTGAAAACAAAATAATTGAGAAAGAGATACAGACGAAGGGACAAATTTTGGATGGATTTGTATCTAAAATGCAATTGGATTTAGGGACAGCTGACTTGTATAGCAGGTATTCTGGAAGGCATGGAGATGAAACCACAATGGTGAATCTGGATAATGGGATGACAGTGAATTTTAAGTTGTGAGAGAGAAAGTAGAATGGATAAAAAGTACTTTATATCTGTACTTTTGCAGTATTCAGCACTACTGAAGAGCTGACAGGAGGGAGAAGGTTCTGCAACCTCAGAGACGCATACTGACTGCAAAGAGTCCCCAGTTCTAAAGACAAAAGACACCTTTGGAGCTTGGTGATACTTTTTGTATCTGAAATTTCTTCAGTGTCTGGATGTTACATCACCTAATACATGTTAGGAAATAGTAGGCCAAAAGTTCACTTTTGCTTAGATTGAGATATGGGCAAGAAATGCAGGAGGTGGTAATTGAAATACAACTGCAAATCTCAGTAAGAAGGGAATTACTGAGAGAAGCAGGAGGAAAAAATATGAGGCTCAGAATTAGAGAGGCCTATAGAAACCTTTGGAAGAGATGAGAGGGAAATGGCAAAAATGGAGCTGAACTGGAGAAACATCAGCAGAACAGAGGGAAATTAAGAGCTAATGCAGGACATACAGACAGCAGTCAGGGATATGACCCCTGAGAAACAGAATTGCAAAAAACAAGGAAGGAAATGGAGCTTCTTGGAGAGAATGATAAATGGAATGCAGACAATAAATCAAATAAAACAAGAATAGCAAAAGATACAGGTGTCCGTTAATCGACTCACTAGCTATAACTTAGCTATGTAACTCAGTCGATATTTAGTGAAAGCAAATATCCTTCCTACCTCAGGAAAATAATTCCAGTTCTTCACACTGTGGAATTCTTCCCACTGCTAATAATTGCATAAACCTATATGTGTTAGTCCAGGATCCTTGTACCACTGTCTTTCTGGAGGTAAAAAAAAAATCAAATACAATCTGATTGTACATGCCTGAACTAGCTAATGAAACATTATAAAGGGTTGTATTTATTTTATCTGCTTAACGTTACTTCGCTGCTTCCTGAGTGCCTATGTCTATTGCAAGTGACAAGTATGTTTCTTAGCTGAATTTACAACTAGCCACTCCATCCTTTTTAATGGCTTTAAGTGACTGTGAATATTTAGTCATATGATTTTTCTCTCATTTAATTAATTAAGAAATGAAACTCGCTATTTAGAACAGCAGAGTTCCTTGCCTTTTCAATGATGCATCTAAGGAGTGGAGCAACCATGAATGGTAACAAGATGATAAGGCCAACATATGAAGTTCGGTTCTCCCTCCATCATTGCTCACAAGACCTCCTAACTAACAAATAGTATAACAGGAATAAAAGAAAGCTATATGACTTGTAGACTCTGAGTAATCTTTATCTTGCAAGGTATGTGACAACTGACATTAGGTTTGAAAACTGAGTTTGTCCTCTAATTACATCCAACTGAAGTTATTTGTATGATTAAAACATCCATGATCCAGTCACTGTTGTGACTCCACTGTAGAGTAAAATGCATAAACCAGCATCTGTAACAAGCAAGCACATGTTTTCCAGGCTTTTTCCTTTCTCTTATTCATTGTATTTCTTCATATTTTTATATATAAAATAGTTCCTTTGTCTTTGTTTTTCTTCATCTCCCCATGGCTTATACATTCCAGTGTCTCGTCTTACACAACACATCACAGTGAGGATCTTTTCACTACTTCTTTGATCAGTCCTGCTGTTCTGCCAGCACACAGGTTCTGTCGGGGTCCAGCATCTTTCTTGTACTGTTCCCATTCTGAACATGGGGCTGATTCCATGGGTATCATATACGAACATAAAAGAAAGGAAGAAGGAAAAAGGAGCAAGAGAGGCTATTCTGATTGATAAGAATCAGATGTTTATTTATGGCTATGGCTACGAGCTGAGAATGTCCAAGAATTGGTATGTCTTGCCAGCCATCACTGTGCAGTCATGTAACTATTGCATAACAAGGGAAGACTCAGAGTACCTAATAGAACAATAATTAAGAAAGTCTCCATCACTTCTTTTAATGGTTGCTCTAGCTGAGAAATACTGTCAGGCCTTGATAGCATTTTCCGTTCATGAAGAATGAAGCATGTTTTATGCAAAAAATAATATGGATAAACATTTTCTTGCCCATATATGGTTTCACTTTCTTTCCTAGTACCAGACAAGAAACACTGTCCTGGCTTACAATATCTCAAAGGGGTCCTAACGGAACACTGAGCTTCTCGTGGGAGGTGGTGAGTGATGTCCTTTGCATTGCCTGTTTGCTCTGCTTGGCTACTGGCCAGGGTCAACCCTCCACAACTGCCGAAATGTATTTCGCCGTTCTGTTAACAGGGTAGAATTTTAGCTGAGTAGTTAGCTCAAGGGACTGGAGGTCTGGGCTTGTAACTTTCTGAATATGAATTGCTGTCAACTTCGCACACCTTAGATAAATCTACAATGACTCTTATTCCCTTCATGTTAAGTGGCTACACTACTATTTTCTTAGTGTATATTCTGGGGATTAAGTAAGTAATGGTAGGAATATCAGAACATGAAAAATGCCCTACTGAGCTACAGGGGCTCACCTAGCCCAGTGCTCGCTCTCCAGCAGTGGCACTAGGAGCTGCTATTGTGATAAGTATGTGAGAGTGGCCACGTTCAGTGCTGGTTCCCCAATATTCACAGCTGTTGCATTAGGCATGTGACAAGGTACAGCCCTGCCTAGTCTCTTTAGCATTTGTTTATGTGTCTGTTGTCTATGAACCTGTCTAATCCATTTTTGCACTAGTGGACACCCATCAATCCCAGAAAAATATTTCATATTTAACTGATCTCCTCATAGATTCAATGAGTGCCTCCTAATTCTAGTACTGCAGGATTTTGTGAATAAAAGGCCTGCCTCAAACCACTACACTTTTAGTTTTGTAAACTTTTATCATAATGTCCCATTAGTCTTTTTTCCAAATTGAAATGTCTCAGCCTTTCTCTTGTCTCCTTGTAATGCAGCTGTTCGAACCCCTTGACCCCTGTAGCTACCCTTATCTGTACTATAACTCCACAATATAACTCCTGTCTGGATGCAGGGACAACTGCTCATAGTACTCAAGATACAAGAACACCAAGGTTTTATGAAATGGCAGATCGATGCCCCCTGTCTTGGCCTGCCTCAATATCCTTTCTTATGATGCTGCTCCATTTAGGCTGCTCCAGCATATTCATTTGACAATTTCAGAGAACTATCCATAGTGACTCCAGGATCTTTTTTCTGAGTTGTAACTACTGCTCTAGTTGAACATGTTCATAGTACTCTCAGCATGGTCAGTGCCCACACAGCTGTCAACAGACTGCAGAAACAAGAACAAAATAGCATTACAAATGTTCTCTGTCATACTTTGGGTATGACAGTGTCTTAAACCTCAGATGTTCTGTCGCTATGCTCTTACTGTCTACTTGGAAAACTGTATGGTGTTGCCTCGCTGCTGGAATCAAGATGCTGTATCACAATTTACTAACATGGTAACTTGTATGCTTGACTGACACTTCCTAAGCCTGTATTCAGCATAATATTGGTATTTTATTGTAACTTGTAAATCATATTGCATGTATAATATGCTTGGTTTATATCAGATGCAGCCAGAATAGTGTATTTACGGACTAACGGTCCCTGGCAACTGCAAGGGACAGTGATGCCTGGTTGAGGAACAGGACGAAGAAAAAGGTAAAAGAGCAAAAGGATAGCATAAGGATTCAGGCAAATGAATTTAACTGATTTTTTCAGTCACTACAAATTAGGGTGAGAAATTCTGATTTACTTTCTTTGGAGCAATATACTTTTGTGGGTTGGAATGGTCAGTTTTTCACTGACAGGCATGAAAATTCAAAACTCTTGAGTTGGAAACGAGTATTATAATCACTGACTGGAAATTCTGCCTGCTGGCAAGGTAAGCTATTATTTTTGTATATACTGTGCACAATTAATACTGGTGTATTTGGACAAACTTGTGCTGCAAATAAAGCTGTGGCCTTTCCTTGCCAAAAACAGTGTAATATCAAGCCATCAGGACTTGCATTTTGGAAAAGGATGGAAAATGAATATGCCAGAGATAAAAGGAAAAATATACTGCTTTAAAGAAATGGTAAATCACTGAATTTAAGAGATAGGGAATTAGGTTCAATGATAGTTCAGTGTGACATTTTGTTCCTTGCCTTTCCTATTACTGCAGGAAAGAACTAAAGGACGCTAAATGAGATCTTGATGTAAATATCTAATTAGCCTTTTGCAGTCCAAAAATTGCCCATAAACCATATTTTCCTATGTGTACAGTCTCTACTCAAAGTGTAATACAATTCTTACATTTCAGACTTTATAGGAGTTTAGATGTACAGATTGCACTGACTGTAGCACATGGTAAGTAGCCCAAAACATTAAATACATTGCTGAGGATAAACAAATCTTCAATTTCCTTTTTCAAAGTTGGTTTATATTTTTATACTTCTCTGCAAAAGGCTGTTCACTAAATTGTAAAACTCTCCTGTAAGTATTTTTACACATTGAACTTACAGGAACTCACTTTTCAAAAGAAAGTAGTAGCTTGGGGACAGAAGCTGTACCACACATGTGCAGCCCTATCTATGATTTACTTCTCCACATAAGGCTCTTTTAATGGATTTTTTGGGGTACTTGGAAGCAGACAGACAAACATACACAGGGTCTGCTTTGGAGATGAGTTTGCTCACGAAAGAATGTTCATCTGTATTGTTATCAATTAAATTGCCATCAGTACTGCAGGCACCTCTGGCAGGGTTCCAGGCTCCAAAGAGGTTGGATTGACTTGCAGTCCTAGAAATAAGGGTCAAACTGACTCTCACCTTTGCAGTACTGATAGAAGCCCTATATAAATCACTCGATATATAAATATTTATTCGTCAACAGTTGGCTAGTCAACAGCATGGTGTGGTCTGCACATATTTCATAAAGCAGATGGTTTACATTTTCTGAACTCAAGGCAAAAGTCAACACTACATGACGTTCACTTCTTAACAGTGTTTTTTGACTACTGATACACTATAATTGTCAGAGTTTCCACAAAATAACCCAGGTCAACTCCTAACAGTCTGGGGGACCATTCTTACATTCTTATAGTCATTTAAAGAAAATATGAACTTCTGAAATGAACCGCACACAGCTCACCACACTGACATATTGTGATTTATACCAAATTCAAGACTACTTTCTTATCGTTATCTGTGCCAGCTTCACAAAACTATTACAGTTTAACTTTTTCTTTGTGTCTGTAAAGGTTCCCCATCATCCTGATAAGTGGGCAGCCATTTCGTTTCTCTCTGTATAGATAGAGCTGTGAAGGAGAATTAGATTTCAACACTTACATAACGGAGATTAATTGATTGATTAGATTATTAATTAAAGTTTCCATTAAATTCTCTTTTTAAAAAGCACAGGATTGTGGATCCCCAGGGTTTTTTCTAACCCTTGAAATCATAAACAAGAGAATGCATAACTAAACATTGTATCTTATCTTGTGAAGAATAATTAAGCCAGTGGATGGCATTGCTATGAAGGAAAATATTTTTCCGTCCAAAATATTATCTTCTATTTTTTTTCTACAAACCTTATGAAAGAGAAAGAGATTTTTGGGTCCCCTCAACTGCAATAGAGGAACACCCACAAAAAAAAAAAAAAAAAAAAAAAAAAGAAGCTTGGTTTAAACGAATGCATATACCTAAGTATGCCTGTGTGCATGCATGAATGTCTGTTTGGGGTTTGTATGCTATTCATTTTTAAGAAAAGAAAAAGAAATGAAAACATGACTTAGGCTGTTTTAGATTTGAACTGATGTGGTCTACCTAGAACTTCCAGCCACATAATGTTTCAAAGATCTGTGGAAAAATAAAAACAGCAAGTGGCCTTTTAGGTAACCCATAATTAAAAGCAATTTTGAGCTGTCTTTTCAGGGAAGCTACCCAGGGGAAGTATTTGCTACCTGTTTGACCTTCACAATTGTGAGTCCTTGGCAGTGTCAGCGACCCTCTGAACTGAATTCAAAACTAATCTCTAACAGAAAAAGAGAAACAGAATTCATGCAAATCATATTAATTCCAACATTTCCCCAGTGAGCTGAGTATAAACTACAGCCTAATTAAATATTTTTTAACGATGTGAGTAATTTTTGCCAAGGGGCGGATTCAGGGGAAAATTTAATATGAGATCACAAAAGCTGTTCCCAGCGTTGATTCTGTAAATTAATGACTATCTGCCTTATGATAAAAACATGCTGCCAAGAATGAAAATGAAGTCAGCAAAGCTTGCTCTATTTGTCTAACAACCAAATATACAGAATGCAAAACTTTAAAGGATATGGAAAATTTCCATTGTATGTATGATGTATTCCTGATAAAGATGCAGGGCACTGACAGCATAAAGCTGCTCTGTATTATACAAGAATATCAACTCATTAGTTATCACTAATATAGTGTTAGCTAGTGTTAGGAACTTTAGTGAGATGGTGCCAAGCACTAACATCAAGATCCTGCGAGGTATTTATTAATGTGTGGGTAGGATAATGTGCTGTGACCATTTCATAAACTATCTCTAAGACACACTGAATGCTGCACAAATTTTTAGAGTTGCTCACAACCATCCATCCGTCTTCCCTAACACTTAAAAAGACCTTGTAACTGTAGTATCTGGGCACCAATCTTAAGTGCTTGTCAGAAAGAAAATCTCATTAAAGCAATGTTATTAGTGCTTTCAAATAACAAATGCACAAACATTAAAACTATGATCAAGAAAAACTGTATAAAGAGACAGGAATTATTGATGCATCAGCCAGACCAGCTTTTTATCATGATTTGGAAATTAAACAGTAAGCCTTATGTGACTGAGAGGCTGTTTTATCAAGTATAGTTTTAGATCAGATATTGAAGATACTCATATGCAAAATCCTCTGTTTAAGCAAGAAAATACTCCTTGCTCTTTGTTCTTCTCATGCTAACCTAACTTGTAACAAGACAGACAGTTAACACCAAGGAGTTACAAAGCGTCGCCAGATGACAGGTGACTGGGACTTCGGTAGCACCCTGGTCAAGAGGCCAGCCCATTGTACAGACTTTGCAGCCCTATTTATTTCAATTTCTGCCAGTGCTGGCCACTGGGCTGAATTTACAGCTTTTCAATTAGAAGGTCATTCTGTGCTAACTAGCATGCCATTGCCTCATTATAATCATAAAATTAGTGAGAAAAGACTAGCATGAATAATATGAAGGGCCAATCTGAAAGGTGAAGAGGTGTTTTTTTCTTCGTTCATCGGAGATGGGAATAAAGCTTGCTGTTGTTTAGAAACAAATATTTTGCTTATAGTGCATGAGTCTCTTAGGAAAAAATCACTTTACAATTTTTCTCTACTTCAGAACAAATAAATTGGTCTTTTTCTGTAAATTAACCTTGGCAGATGAAAGGACACTTTACAACTGCTGAACAGTGTAACTTAGGGCAGAGCTTTGTATGATGTGAAATGTATGTGTGACATTTTAAATTTGAAAGCACTGCAACGGGATTTTTATATTTCTGAATTTGAATTTAGTAATATTACATCTTTTTGTAAGCATAATTACATTAATTAAAGTTTTTAAAATAAAACAAATAACCCAGGGAATCAGTTAATATCAAATGCATCTTAGGATATTAGTTAATTTATTATTTGAAAGCCGAGAATGTCATTGAGACTTCAGTATGCCTGTGAACATGCTGCAAATTACAAGTCACCTCTTCACAGAGATGTAAACTACACCAAGGATGAGGACTGTTGTAATTCCCCTCAAAACACTGGGAAAAACCACTCAATCTGTCATATACAAGCCACAGAATGTACAGTCTTCCAAGCAGCCATGGAGCTCCACAGCATGCAGAAATAGAGAAAAAAAACCCACAAAAATGTGAGGCACTTCAGGATTACAAAAATGTTCAACCCCCACAATTTAAGATATAGTCTATTTAATGAAAACCTGGAAACAGTCTTAGTTTCAGTCTGAAAAGCACAGATCATATTTAAGGAAAAATTAATAATTTTTGGTCAAACCTGGTAATAAGTTGTAAGCCACTAGAAAAGGAAAAGGAAGGTTGAGCTTGTGACCCAATTTTCAGGGGAACGCTTAAAGATTATAGTGAAACAGTTCAATGCCCACCATTCTCTGTGGTTACCTGCTCTATGTTCAGGCCACATCCCACTCTCCCAGAACTTAGATCTTTTCTAGATGAACTCGCCCTGTACTCAGCAGCCGCTGATGAACACACGCATCCAGCCAGCGGCAGCCCTGACCTGCTGTTTTGGCTGACCTGCTTGAGTCTTGCAAAGAGATGCGCTGTTGCCCAAATTGAAAGGTTGAGGCCCTTTGCTAACGTATTCCAGCTGAACATGTTTCTTGTTATGCTCTCACCTGTTTCATTTGGCAAAAACTGAGACAGTCATTAAGGGGTTTTGTTGTACGTGTGAAATAGAAACTTATCCATGGCCTTCCCCAGACCACAAAAGACAGTTGGAGTGGAACGTAAAGTTCAAGCTTCTAAGGTCCCCACCACTGAATCTCCTTTTCTGGAGAAACCAACTGCAGAAGGCAAACAAAAAGGAAGTCTAAGCATTTTTTTCCCATATATACTGAAAGGCATCTTATGAAGACCTTCAGACTATAATAGCACATGAAATGAGAGCTGATGATGTAATGTACAGAGGGAAAAGGAGAAATCTCGTGGTGTCTATCTGCAGTTTTTATATTACGCAGCTGTAGCTGAGAGAACCTGTGATAAAAGCATTCCAATGTTTACTGCTCTGTGCATCACAAATCCCCAAATATATGATTAAATAGAAGGGAATTTGACAAAAACAATAAAAACATTCAAAAGACTAGTGTAAGTTAGGTGTCTACATACCTTTGAGAATTACTCAGATGATTTTAAAGCCCTGTGTAACTAAAGATACATATCAGATAATTTCAGTCGTGCAGTTCAATTTGGGGATGAGAAAATACCGATCTATAGTTTCAAAAAGGCAAGATAAATCAGGCCTAAGTCCTTTGGGAATACTAACAAACAAATAGTTTTACCAAATAACAATAAAAGGAAGCAATGCATGAAGAGTAATGGAGGAAACTAAAGATGGGTACAGAAAGCACAAAAAATTGAACACCTGTGCTCAAAGTCCTATTTCATGATTCCATAAAACCTGGGAATTCTGAGGAGAATTTATCTAAATTGACCTTTTGCATCTTTAATTTTTGGATGCTTATTATTATCTACAGAAGTATTCATAGTTGTGAGAACTACTAATCTTTGCAGGATTGCCAATGTGTATAATTTAACTGCAAGACTTGCAGTAACTTTAACTTTTTCCTTAAAGTCCTAGACTCTTGCATCACACAAATAGTACAGAATTTCAGCTTTCCTTTAAAGCTGCTAGCCCATGTTGCAAAGGGAAACTAAAACTTAAAAATCCAGAAAGTGAAAAAAATTTACATTTCTAATGCTTAAGGCAAGTGCTTTTCCCCCCCTAACTCATTATCTTTTAATGCTTCAGGTTATTGACATCTCTTTGGCAACAGCTCTGTTTTGTTTAGATCTTAAAGGGCCTGATCCACTTCTCACTGATGCTAGCAGATGTCATTTTTTTGATTTACCTAGATCATGAATCACATCCACAGACCACATTACAGTGAAGGTTTTAATGAAGAGTATAGAGATTGCATAATTTTTGTTCCATAATAAAGCTTTGAAGACGGCTTATGCTGTATGGTTGTAACAAATAATCAACGTTTGCTAGATTTTCTGTGTGCAAGGCAGAATATTTCTATGAAGTATCTGGAGTCCTCCACTTTCAGTTCGTTTATGAAATGGGGCTTTGAAACATTACCAGCAGACTTCTTGATACACCAAAGTGTAATGATACAGTGTCTAGGAAGCATAAAAAACCTTTTAAAGATTCAGAGCTGAGCTGTGCACTATTGCGTTGCGGCTGTAGATTTCACTCTCGATTCTAGACACCAACCTCTTTTCCCTTATCCATTGTTTATTAGGCAGAGTTTGGCTTCTGGATGGGTGGGTAAAATCTACAGCAGTTGTAGTAACAAGCCGTCTCAAACCCTGAATATTTAAACAGGGTTTTGCACATCCTACTGAATGCAGCCATTTATTATGGTTAATAAAAGAGTGTGCTGCTAATGTCTCAAAGTCCTACCTGATAAGTTTCTTCTTCAGGAAGAAGAAATTCCACTTCCCAGTTTCAACAATCATTACACATGCCTTTACCTTAACTAGTAAGATATACATCTGTTTTATTAAACCTTATATAAAATTGAGTATATTCCTATTTGCAGTAGTATCATCTAATGCACAGCAAACTAGCTCTAAATCTTTAAAACACATTTTTGAGAATTTGGCTGCCTGACCATAGACTTTTACTCTGGCCTAAATTATATCAAAATGCACTCTAACTAAATATAA
>NC_079294.1:12748776-12848776 GCF_023638135.1 Falco biarmicus
ATCCTTTGAAAGCCACCTATGTGTATTCAACCTTTTACAATAAAAAACAGTCCCGAAGTACAAGGGATGGGAAGCTGATATAATAGACATACAAAAGAAACTCCTGAGAAATAGTATTATCAATAACATGTTTTTCCTCCCAGTCATTTGTGGAAGCTTCACCAAGTGACTCAGGTCAAGGAGTTTGTAGCTTGTAGCACTTTCCTCTTGGCATCAGTGCATTAAGCTAAATTTACAAACAGTATATGTCGAAATGTGCACAGAAGTCCTAACTTCTACTCTACATAATTCCACTAGGGAAACACTCTTATAGTGTTGGACACTACAGTTATGCTGGTACAATGGGTCCTTAATTTAGAAGCAGGGATTTCCTCAGCAGGATGCAGGAATTCCCTAGATATGGCCTAAACATCACTGTTAATACTCTCTGGCACCTGTGATTCTGATAGGCAAAATCAGCTCCATCATCAGATGCTAACAGAACAAAGTGCTGGCACTGATAATCCCAAGAGGATGCTAGAAAAGAGAGCTGTGAAGCTCACAACAGAAAGCAGTGGTGCTGGCACAGGAGCAAAACACATCTTACATTCTGTCACACGGCACTGGGATTAGAGTTGATTCTTGGTAAGTTAACTTACTAGGGTATCGGGCTACAAATACCCACATGGTGTCCTGCTAATGAGAAAAACAAAAATGTGGGAAACTATACCCATGTTTACTAAGTGGATTTCAAAAACATTCAGAAAGCACCAAGAAAGCAAGCACCACACATGTGAGAGCTCTCACATGATAGAGAAGGTCCTCCAACAGACAAGCAAATGTACATATGCTATCCATAGTACCAACAAGAAAGTAATAGTGGGAAGTATACCCAAGGGATACAAATATTCCTCCCTCTGCCTTCTGTGGAGAAAGGGAAGGAGCTCAGATAATTGGATCAGAGTGCATCACCGTACGATATCAGATGATGTCATCATCAATAGCAAAACTTCATGCGTTCCCTTAAGAACATACTTCTCAAAGAATTTCCATATACTGAGTCCACTAAAGAAGACTAAGAGGTTTCCAGCTGCTAGCTCCTGATAATTCAGAGATGCAGTACCATATAAACAGGATATTTAATGGCTAGTAAAGTAATGCTATTTTAGATAGCAGGCTTCTAAAATATATATTATTTTTCCTTTTAGGGGCTTTCCAGATGGACTGATACAAAAGGGGTCTGTTTTTTACAGATGAAAGGGTACAATAAATATTACCATACAATTTTAAAATGGTGTACACAACATTTCTAAAGTAGATTTTCTATTGAAAACACAGCAGATGCAGAAGACATGATAATATGGTGTTGCATAAAAGTTTTATTGGTACTCATAACTCACTTGTGATTTCATTGTGCTTGTGGTCATTCCAAGCATAACCTGCTTCATATTTTATTTCACATCATTTAATATATTTTATATTCATAAGCATATACATGCATCCATATCTGTGTGCACACCCACAAGCTCCACATGTCTGGCAGATCATCATCTGTCACTTTAAAGATGGAACAATCACAGCTCCTAATTTTTGCAGAGTATAATGGCAATCAAACATATTACAGCATATCAACAGATGTACTGACCTATATTAGCAATGATTTTTTAGCATATCAGTACCTCGCTTCTGTGTCTTGGTTTGGGCAGTAAAAATCAGTGAAATAAACTAATTCCATGAGTTTGCGTTTTGAATGAAAACAGGGGAACGGTCATGGTTACAAATATTTCTATCTGTAATTTCAAAATATAGCTTGGAAGTAGATATATCACAGAGTTGCCTGCCCAGTGTTAGAAAGGCAGCTTGCATTTATATTTCACCTATGCTGTTCCCTTAAGCCTGACACAGGCAATCTCCCCGCCAAGCAAGGCTTCTCAGAAATGTCGGTCTCTCCCTGCTCAGCCCCACGTAACAGCGCCGGCAGGGTTTTACGGTACCCTTGCTGTACTTGTCATAAATAGAGATTGGACTGGGGACGATGGCCATAAAACAAGGTTTGAGGGACAGACGGGCTGCTGAGCTCCAGCTATAATGGCTCCAGCCAACAGACAGCTTGTCTGCAGTGTGCCGTCATAGTTTTTGCTCATTTTCATTAACTACAAGCAGAGAAGTATGGCAAACTCTCACAAAGGATGCACAGTATTTTTGATAATTCTATTGAAATCCTTCCTGCTTTCAGGAGAAACTTCACAAATGCAACAGTATACCAGAACAGAGCACTTTTTCTTGTAATACTAAACAATATCACACTTGTTAATTCAGCTGTTATCGACCACTAGTGAATTTCTTAAGCCTCTAACAACAACACGGATTAGTAGCAGCAAAACCAGATACAGTACAAAAATAACAACAATATCTAATAATGTTTACAACAAGCTTTATAGAGAACGAAGCAATATGCCTGGGTGTATTTTTATATTAGTCTAGTCTTTTAAATTCAAGGATCAAAAGGTCCACTATAAACATTATCCAACTCTCCAAAGAACGCAGTCAGATGGATGTTATATCCATTTCACAGAAAAGAAATCAAATATATGGAAAGGATGTGCAACATTAGAGCACACAATGAATCTGTGACAAAAAAAAAAGAAAAAAGAGGAGGACGGGAGCTAAGTGATCCAACCCCATCAACCTCCTGAAAGAGACTTTCAATTATGTATGTCCTTCTGTGCATATTGTTTTCCAATACAAATAACAGAAGAATGCTTACTTGCCATTGACTTTAGTTGTAGTATTACATACAGAAATAAATTTATGCTGCTCCTGACTCCACAGGTGTGCATTTGGGCAAATCTGTATGAGATATGTTAGAAAGATCCTCTTATCTTGTTCTTACCTTGTTGTGTGTTAATATGACATAACATAGTATTGTCATACTTTGGACATTTTTATATTTCAATCAACTTTAGATCGCTTCCCTTTTTTAAATAACCTCTTTACTTAATTTCTGTATTTATATCAACACCGTGTAGTGGATTAATGTGATAATTTAACTAATATGAATGTTTGCAGATTCTGATCTATTACAGGACTAATCTCTTACCTGTTCCCTCACTTAGCAAAAATTCTTGAGGAGAACCTTTCCTGGGGCTTCAGGCTGACCAGTGCAAACAATGAGGGACGTTTGAGGGACGTTAAGCCCATTTGTAATAATGGATACATAGAAAAGCTGACTCTTAATGCCTGCGCGATTCATTAAGATAATGTCCAAGGCCACTGGTAGGTGCCCACCCATAGGCCATGTTCTGGACTATAAAAATCTGTTTTCATCTCACTGATCTCACAGGACAATTACACTTAATTAGAAGTTCAAAGAATGGAATAGCATCAATATAGAAATGACCCAATTATTTTGAATATTTATTTATTTTGCTTCTATGTGACTCTTACATTTGAGGATCTTTTCCAAAGTGTTCGTTAATAGTGACATCTCAAAAACAGTGTTCAATTCAAGTGGATAATCATCTGAACAACAGCACACTCCAAGAAAAGATTTATACTGGGGGAAAGATGGAGGAAGTAAAGCAGAGTAACCTGTACTACATGATTGCACATATTACAGTTGACAAGTCCAGTCTAGCCAGTCAGGCAGCACCAATGGCGGCAGCAGGAGCCTAAAGCCTCCTGTCATCAAGGGTTCTTCTTATTGTTTTGTTTTTCTAAATGTTATGCTCTAGAGAGCTCAAAAATATGCAAGAAACTGGATATTTTTTCAGTATAGCAGGTACAAGTTGAGTCTAAAAGAATGAAGCAAGAGAGGTGATGTTCCTGTATATGTGAAATAAAAGAAGAAAAAAATCCTCTTCAACTCCCTAAAACTCAAATAGTTCTGAAAAACTGATACTGAAAGTATGTTAAGTTGTTTACCTCCCATTTCTACACAGTATTTTGCTATGTTTGGGCATTTTTTTCCTTTTGAGACAAGTTTTTGAGTTGATGTTTTCTCCCTTTCTTTGCCTGTCTTTTTTACTGCTGTCCTACTCACAGACTTCTTTTTCACACAGATTGTTTCTGAACTGAGAGTACAAGAACTTAAAGACTAATAAAAAACAGTTATGCTGTTTGAAAGAGAGGAGTACTTTTGTGAGGGTAAAACCTCCAAAAAAAGAGGAAAGGAGAATCAAAAGCCACATTAAATTTTACCTTCTTCTTTCTTTTTCAAGTACATCTGAGAAGTCAGATGGCAGATTTTCATGGATTTTTCTACTTGTTTGCTTAGGAGATCCGAACATTGCTCAGTCTCACTATTTATCAATTAATCTAGCATGCAGCCTCAAAGGAAAAAGGTCGACCTGTATTAAAAATTCATCCATCAAAAATTCATCAAAGACTTCAGCATTTTAACTCATGAACCTTTGAACGCTTGCATACCTGTCAGATCTGTGGTCATGGTTAACTGGAATCTATAGTTACTACAGTATCTATACTGGCTCTGACATGAGCCGCAAGAGGAGGCTTTCAGGTGAAAGTGCAGTACATAACCTAGCGAGCCACACTGCTTCCTCAGACTGTTCTTTTCATCGGGCCGGGGACACCTGACATCTGACTACCTTCAAAGTCAGTCAAATCAGACCTTTTCAATGAGCAAACAGTTTTCAGGGGCATTCATTTTTGCCACACCATAAATATCACCATTATTATGGGGCAAAATTTTGCCACAAACGTAAACAAAACCATTAGCTGACATAATCATCAGTGGTGTAGTCCACAAATTGAAGCCATTTAATGCTGTCTAAGAAAAATTAATGTTTTCAGAAGACTTTTTTTAATGCGTGAAGAAAGCTGTACAGTATATGCTGGAAGTTAAAGCTGGAACCTTCAAGTTCAAGGTAAAAACTCTGCTGCTTAACTAATGCACTGCTCATAGCTGTCATCATTAATTTATGTTAGCCTCTGTAAACATCAAGAGTATAATAGGCCAATTTCACAACTAAATATAGATGCACATTTTGCCCTTATATAAATGGCAGATTGCTGCTGTAGATCATCGCTGCAGCAACACGTCAGTAAAGATGCACTGTTTGATGGTCTGATGCTCACACAATATATAAAACCAGTTGTAATGGTTGTTTGGAAGCAAAGTGTAACATAGCAGCAAAATTTCATTTGTTCCACAAACTCAGGATATATTAAGCTTGGCTGACAAAGACTGTTTGATGTGCTAAATCAGTTTGACCTTCATTTTTGCTTTATATTTCTCATTTAACACATGAAATGACCATTATTTTTTTACTATATAGGAAAATACCACAGAACAGGTTTCTATTAAAAAGCCTCTTTTCCTTGTAGATAGCAAAAATACATTTTGCAAATGTGCTTTAACAATTATTGTAAAAATAATGTGCAACTTATGAAGAAAAAATAATACCTATATTATACCCAAGCCTTTTGTTATATCAGTGAGACTTGAGATTGCTTTGTTAGGCTTTGCTGTTTGACAGAAGAGCTTTCTTTTATTTTATTTTCAGTGTGTAAATGTGGTTTAAGGAAGAGGTTTGTGTCTGCCTGAACTAATCATTAAATTGAATATTTTATCGCCAATAAGCACCTTTGTTGCAACTTTTAAATGACAGGATTTACTTCCAAATCGAGTCATTAGAACATCATAATAGAAGCCTGGCAGGTTTTTAAGGATTAAAAACTCGTCATCCTACACAATCTTTTAAAACTAATGTACACTTTGATACAGCAACAATTAAGTGAGCTGTGGTGCACTCGTTCAGACCCAAACTCTGCAACCAGAACACCAGTGTTTTGATCTTTTCTTCCTCCTGTGTTGAACGAAGCAATTGCCAGCCTCATGATAATAAAGAAACTGCAGTTTTATCAAGCAATTTTGCAGCACCCAATAAACAGCACTTTACCTTGGAGCAACTTGTACATTTCACACCTTAAATTTCTATTTACCAAATCAGCTAATCACTTCACAATTGAACTTCTCAGAACAAAAAATTATCAATTAAAGTGGTTGAAACTCCTGCAAATTATCATTTAGGAATGAAGTAATTGCTTTCATCAGGGCAGAAAAGCCCGCCAGAACAGAAATGTCACTTCAGATTAGTGTTCTCACTCCTGAAGCTATGGATGACACAGCTGATATAAGACTAAATGCCAAGACCAATCAATTGCTTTTGTGGCTCTGTTCTGAGCTGCTGTAAAAGGGGCCATTTTCTAGGATCTACTCTTCATTATAGTAAATGCTATCTCCTTGGTAACATAATTCCATTTCTCATAAATTCCGTCTGAGAGCATTGTCCTAACAATGGATGTTTGTGGAAAAGAATGCTGTTGGTTTAATGCAAAGAAATTAAGTGTGAACGGCTGTCAAAGTACTATAGTTTGCTTGTTCTTAAACATAAATTGAAGTCTTTACATTAAAAACAGAATACTTTGGCGGAAATGAATGTTCTGAACAAGTGTAATATATTGCATTTGGAAGTGCTGTGTTTGAGAGTTTAGACTTTTTTTTCTTTTTCTTTTTCTTTCTTTTTTTTTTTTTTTTGTATACCTATGTTCTGTCTATAGTGGGCACACTTGTCCCTAGCAGAGATTTGTCAGTTTAAGAGAGAGTAGATAAACACTCCACTTATTTCACAGCAGTGCAGTTAGGAAATGTGAAACTGCAGAAGAAAACACAGTCTCATTATCATATGACATGCTATTTGTTAGCAGACTCATCTGTGTATAAAAGCCTTCTTTGAACTGAGCCCTTACTGGAAATATCTGTATTTCAATTTGTATTGTTCAGCTTCCTAAAATACTAAGAATCTGAGTTATGGTCTCCAATTAAAAGGATATCTGAGAAGCTAATTTGGTGGAACAGCAGCAATTTCCTGCACTGCTCTCCTCATGACTGAAGTTTAGAAACAAATTCAAGATTACAGATTTTCATTCAAAACAGGATGAAAAGTATTCCTCCCTCAATGAGCATAAGCAATTCCAATTAACAATAACAAGAGTTATGTGACAGGAGAATATATTACCGAATATGTAAAGAAGTAATTTATTCAGCATTAAGATGAAAAGTGCAATTTTACTATAGTATTTCAATGGGTAACCAAAGAAATAGCACAGGTATACTGTTGCCAGATCGTGACTACATCCCTGAATGCTAGCAACCACACAAATATATCAAAACCTGCACCCATTATGTGACATGGGGAAAACAAGAGGACAAAAGAGGTGTAAAGTCACAGCATGCCGCATCTACCTGCTTGAAGTAAACACGGTACTTTAAATTACCAAGCCCAGGTTCTCTAAATATGCTGTCTCATATAACATATTAATATGGTATACAGCATACAGCAGTTTAGATAAGAGCTTTACACTTTGGACTAAGTAGCAGTTACTACATAAATAAATCACTCCAAACCGAACAAATAGAATCCAAATTTCTGATTATACTCCTTTTGTGAGTACTGTATTTAAGAACAAACACTTCAGATTAGGGGATTCTAATCTGGTTTTGAATTAATATTTTGAAGAATGAGTGGACAGCTGCTATTTTCCTCACCTATGTCAGACCTATTGCAGAAATTTTTGCTGGAATGTTTATACCGGCTATGGCCATTATTTTCCATAACATTATTTTACAGTGGTAGCTCTGGTGTATGCAGCTACAGAGGTAAAAAAAAAAAAAGTTTTTTTGTTATAAAAGCTTTGTGTATGCAAGGTAGTTTTTCTATACAATGAAGTTTTACTACTGCCAAAAGTCCTAAGAGCACAGTGTTGCATTCAGACACCCCGTGTTTGCTCTTTACAGGTGACCTAAATAGGGATTTTGTTAGAGTTGGCTGTGCTCTCTGTAACTATCCACTCCAATTCAGTTCCCAGAGCTAGGAAAAAAAGGCAAGAATTCCAACCTCTCTCTTTCAGTGCTGCCGCACAAATAATCTCTTGGTGCTGTATTCTCAATTACTATAATACCAGGACCCATTCTGAAGAAAATAACATGCTTTATCTCCCTACTCACTCTTACAATTATCATCCTCATCATCTCCTAATTCTGTCCTTCCCATCTAAAAGTTATGCTTACACTGGTGGGTCTATGCCGAGCATATATGCGTGTTGTAGTTTCCAAGCCTACCATGGAAGTCTTGTCAAGACCATTTCTGAAGCAGCATTGAAGAAATATAGGATACACTGGCACCACAACCCAAAGGAGTTACTGCAGTTTACAGAGACACAACTGAGCTATCTTAAAATTGGCAACAATATAACTTCAGGAGGATAGACAATGACCTACACAACCAACATCAGCTCTGAGCCCTTGCATGTTTTTTGCTGCCTGTGATAAAACCTGTACCTATAGAGGTCACACTGCATTGATACTCAAGCTACCTAGTTTAAAGATACCTCCAGCACATTTGAAAAACAAAAAGAAACATGCAACAACCAGCATGGGTGGTGGTGTAGCTACATGCACTGAATGCTCAAAACCAAGCAGTGCAGGCAAAATTTTTCTTTTGCAGTCTTAGGAAGACTCCGCTGCCTGTGCAAGTCTCCAGAAGCTCACTGATAGATTTATTGCAGCTCATTCTTCCAGAAGCTCAAGCTCCACTCTCCAAGGTGCAGCGTTAGCTGTTGAACCATTGCCTCAATAGAGTATGAAGGAGCCACAAGGCCTTTCACTTTCAGCTTGTTGGCTTGAACCCTGAGCAGGTTAGTGTAAATTAATTTCAGTAGAGCACAAGACAGCAAGGTTTTCACAAGCAGGTGTCTCTTTCACATACCACATATAAAGAAATAACTTTTATTACTGCTTACATATTCCAGGACAGGCTACATTCTCCACTGACTTCCCTGGCAGAACGACTACATTTACTTTCTATTTAACCCTCTGGGACAAGTGGCAACTCTGTAACTGTCACGCAAACACTGATGAAGGGCAGAAGAAATTCGGGGGAAAATTCTGGCCAGAAAACAGTAATTCAAACAGAAAAAAAAAGTGCACTTTTTAGGGCATCTGCTTTTTCAAGTCTAAAGCAATGGCTTAGACACCACTGGTAGTGTTATAGCAGTGTATGAAGCTTTAATAAAAAGAAACAAAGCCAGACAAGCACATAGGGTTGGACACAGAACAAAGACTAAACAAAACAAAACAAAAAAATTATCTCAAAACCAATAAAAAAATCTCAAAACCCCATCATTCTTCCACAGATCAGTATTAACATACATTTTCCAAGGCTAGCTTTCTCCCTTCTACCTGTTTCTTAGTGGAATTAGGCTATACTTACATGGTTTTACTTCCCAAGGAACATTAAAGACTTGCCAAATACTATAGAATCTTACAATTAGTTTAGCAAGAGGGAACCCTTCCTGAAACTTTAAGCAGGACGTCAATGCAACTATATGCATGTGTTTCCACTGGCACAAAACTAGCATTATAGTTTACAGGTTAGGAAAAAAAGCCTCATGAAGCACCCTGTTACTGTGCACAGTGCTCCACAAGTCTCTCCCCAGTTCTAATTACAAATTTTCAGGTTTTCTTGTTCATCAAAAGATAGTTTAAAAACAAAGTTAATCTTGCAGATTCAAACTAAGTAATCTTCATACTCTTAAAATAACCTCTTTGGATGGTATGAAACACATTAACGAGCCCGGAAACGCAAGAAACCCACAAAAAAACCATACTGTCCCCTTCCATTCCACCCTCCATTCCATTCATAATAAATGAATGAATAAAAGAAAACCTACATAAGGATTAAAGTGCCAAGTCCCCAGAGCAGTCAATTTTATATTTAAAATTTTATTAAAAAAACCACACTGCCTGCATCATCATGGTTTAGTGTATTACAGTAGCACTGCATAAATGTAACAGGTTGATGGAAATTCTTCCTACTTTCAGTCTGTTACAAACTTCATTAAGAAATAACCTTTCAGTTGAAATTTTTCATGCGGGTTCTCAGCTGGTCCCCAAAATGAAATTTTATATGCAGATAGATAAAAATTCATTGAACCACTTTTTAGTTATATGGCTGTATGGATTTTAGGTGCATAAGACAAAGACTTACAGGTCATATGAAAAAGACATAATATTGTTATATTTTCAGCAGTTTTGATACAGCAGGATAAAAGTGAAACCCACACTGATTACAGAAGGAAGAACTCCCTCCTTGTTCCATTTACAGATACCAGTAACGGCCACACACATTATTTGGCTCACATGTTTCCTGAAATGCTAAGAAGAGTCTATTGTCAGAGGTTTCGTACTCAACCCAGACCATGACTGCCTCACATAGTGGTAACTGCTGTGCTGGAGGTATGTCCCTGAATATTTTAGTTTTCAGGCACCTGTAGAAGACTAAGATCTGATTTCTAAATAAGGTGTTCAGAAACGGTATAGCCAAAACCAATTTTCCTTAGAAACCGATTTAATTAGTTGGAGTAGACCTGATGCTACAAGCATTTTATGTCCAAAGTAGTGATCCACCTAAACCTTTGCTTAAAACACACACATCATAAATTACAATCCTAAAAATGTAAAAAGCAACACTTAACTGAAAGCCTCAAAGTTTTAACATTTCAGACATAAATCCCATGTCCTAAATAATGCTTACTTCCTTCAGTAGTACTCAACTACAAGCAAAAAGTAGCAATATCCTAAAGCCACCAGACTGAACTTACCAAAGGCATTAAAATTTTCAGTGCTCTGAAATATACCCACTGGCTGCCCAGGCTACATCTCCACCAAGTAGCAAAGCTTCTTGCAAAAATGCTTCCAATAAAACCCCAAAACCAAACAAAACCAAACCACCTAAAAAACAGCCACAGACCTCAAGAAATGCGAGTGACAGCAAACCATGAAAGAAAGCAAGATTGAAAGGTAAAGTCCTGTTCTGACGAGCTCCTTGCCTCAAGTGACCTCTTAATTACCCAGCAGGTAAAGCACCTCCCTGCAAAGTCTCACAGGTCTAGATCAGAGAAGAGTATTATAATTATCTAGGAACTATCTTCATCATGAGGCAGGCCACATGTTACCCAGCAATTCTGGTTTCTTTTGCAAAAGTAACAATCCTAATCTGGAAACTCCAAGAAGTAAAGAATTTCTATTGCTAAGCAGCTGCAATGTTTAAATTAGCCTCACCATTAACGTTTTGTGTTTTATTTCCAGTTTCAACTTTGCTGAATTCAGCTTTTAGTCACTGAATCTTGCAATTCCTTTGTCCACTAAACAATAGAAGCTCCAAATATCTGCTGTCTTCTTCCTGTCTGGGTAATTACAGGCCATGATCAAGTCACCCTTTTAGCCTTCCCTTTGACAAGATACTCGATTGACTAAACAAACTCAGTCATTGTATGTTTTCCAGTCTTCATTTCAGCAGTCTTTTTTTCAACATAAAAAGAACTAAAAAATTTCAACACTGAATCCAGTAGCAATCAGCAGCAGGTAACACCATCTTCCATGTTCAATACTTTAATTGATATATTTTAAGATTATTTTAGTCCGTGTCTGAAACAGCATCATACTGGGCTGCAGTGCTCTGCTACTCATGAGAAAACTGAAGTCTTTCAGTTTGGGGTTCACAGAAGAAAAAGACACTGAGATATAACTATGAGCTACAAGTTCAATTATGTGTTTCTCCCAGCATGTTATTCCTGGCCAGAGATGGTATTTATGTTTCAGAAACGGAAACAGATCTGATAAATTCCATAGGCCTCAAAGCATGTAAAATTAGAGAAAAACATTAATCTATTAATGCCAGAAACCAACATATTTTCTCCCAGGCATGTAGAATTATCTCAGTCTCATCCAGATTGATTCTCATTTCTTTTATTTCTGAGGAGTAAAGTAATCACTTGCTCTGAAGACAAGCTGGCAAAGTGTTTCTTTTATACCACCTAAGAATTTTTGGTGTAAAATGGCAGAATCAGGTTAAAATGACAGAGCTCAGAAACAAGCAGAGACATTCTGTACAAGTTTCTTAATTTCCCCCAGCACAAGATATGCATTTTTCATTTATCCAGATTTCATTTTTCTGTTTTCTAAGCAAACTGAAATTCCTCAAAGAAAGGCTCCCCATTTTCCCTAGCATGGACTGCTTGGATGGACCAGACTGTTACCTGTCACTTCCATCAATCACAACAATAAAAAATTAATAATAATTAAAAAATAAAAATTGAGACAACTTTATTCCTTCTCTATTCAGCCACAGCATTATGCTTAAAATTATTCAATTTTTAAACTCCTCTGACTTGGACCAGCATTTCTCCTCCTAACCTTCTGGCCATCTTCCCCAGTGCTCTGACTGCTACAGCACTGTGAGGCTGACCTGTGTAGGTGAACAGGGATGGAGAGTATTTAAGAGCACCAGTGTGAATCACCGAGGGCAAAGAGCAAATTTGTCATAGAAGAGCTGGTGGCAGAGCATTATTATTCCTCAAAGGCTGCTGAAAACCTTTCAGATTGCTGTTAGCCATCAAACCAGTACTGTTGCTCAACACAGACAATATGCCCAGGCCTCAAAAACATCAGCAGTGGTGTTGTTCATGTTCTCCATGTCAAGTCATTGCCCAAGTATTGGGTTTTTAGTATACCCAAACACATACGCTAAGTGAGCCTCTGTCATAAAAAATTCCTATGGCCATGGTTTTAGTAATGAATTCTTGAGATAGTCCCAAAAAGCCATTATTCACACAGATATTCAAAACATATAGAACAATTAAGGCAGGATTTTCAAAACCACACAGTGCTGGTGTATTCCCACACCTAGTGAAAAGATGCCCTGGAAGTTGGGTTTGAAAATGCCACCTTACTCTGTTTAAAACTTCTCATCACTATGATAATCTCAGTCAGGTAAACCAGAAATACTTTGGAGTCAAGAGGACATATAACCTATATATACCCATAAACACTACATATTAATCTTGGAACTTACCTGTTGATAGATCTACGAGCTCATCGGAAGGGGAAAGAGGTACAATGACTGCTAGACTCCTAGTAATAGCTACTGAGCGGTGTTTAAACCAGCAATTGTATTAGGTTTGTGGGTGGGGGTTTAGCTACAGAAAAGAAAGAGGAAAAGAACGAACCATCACAAAGAGCTATTATACCTGACGGGCTCTACAGAAGACAGATGAAATGTGAGCTTCAGTATTCAAAATAGAAAGGATACAATCATATGTCTGGTTAACTTACAGGAAATAGTTCCAGAGACAATTTTATACTAACTACAGTGATTTGAGCAATTTTTAAAAATAATACCAGCCAATTTCTCTCCATTATACTCTGCTGGCAGAAAATAAAACATTTTTCTTTGAAATGATTGCCTCTGGTTTTGTTAAATCATGCAGCCTGTCAACATGTGGTCACCAGTTTTACATGATCTTTCTGCTTCTCTGGAAAAGAATGAATTTGCAGCCTGATCCGTGATATAAATACGTAATCTGGCATCAGTTAAAGTTGTTGCTATTACTACAAAAAAGATAGGTCAGCAACTGTAATATTGTAATATGAAAAAAAAAAATCTAAGTCAAAATGATACATTCTGATCTCAAATATGACAGGATTTTTGTTTTCCTTAAATGTTAGTTCTGGCAACTCTCGCCATTGAGAAATTAAGAGCAGGAAAAAAAAAATATAGGCAGAGTCTAATTCCATCACCAGCTGTGCCTACCCAACTCCATTGATTTCAAAGGACAACATGGACCCTTAGTGTTAAGTGATTTCGTAAGAGTAAATATTTGAAAAACAAAATGAGAAAAAATTGTGGAATCCTTCCTTTGGTACACAGTTGTTTCAGCAAGCTCACAGCAGCTGAACAAATTAAATCTCCAACCTTTTGCTGTCAAGTGGGAATCATGTACTAATAATCCTATAACTGTTTGATTGGGATATGTGCTCATCTCAACAATATGACTAAATGTCTAGAAAATGTGAATGAAGAACAAAACTCCAGAAAGACAGAACACATTAAATTTGATTTTAATAAACTTATGTTGAATTAACCTTTACAAGACACTTTGTTTTTACTCAGAGAATTTGCCTATTTAGTATTCTTTTTACACCAGGGTTTTCACGTTTGCTGTCTTTTCTGAACTCCTTTGTAACCTGGGTATATCTTTTCACATATCTTTTCATCTCTGCTTAGGGATGAAGAGATATACAGAGTCAATCTTTATAATTAAATCATGACTGTTGACAACAGCAGTTGCTGTGATTTCAGCTTATACAGCTATTCTTCGGAATGCCTACTTCAAAAAAACACAATGGGAAAAATCGTGTTCTTAAGAGCAAGGGAGAAAAAGCAGCTGAAGTGTTCCCCATAATGTGGCAGGAGTCAATGTATCTCTGTGATGCTTAATGCCTTTCAGGCACTTGAGGACTTCACTGAGCAACAGGGCTTACTATAGCTTTAATAAGATGCAAATGCTAATTCCCACACCGCTAGCCCGCTGACAGATACTACTGACATGACAAAATGGGATCCTGACTATTGTGGTCATAAGACCTGTGGCAGGGGCTACTGAAGATACATCCACGTCTACCGATCCTCCAGTTTGTGACGGTCTCCTGTAGAGAAATCAGAGAACAGGAGGCTCATAATTGCCTCCAGCATCCCTGAAAAGTGACAGCCACAAACAGACCAAAGCCAGCACTAGGACTGTGGCCAAGTAGGAGAAACTTTTTCTACCATGTAGTTTTTCACTGGAATGCCAAAAACACTAAACAGCTTTAGAGTCTTCTATTAACGGCTAGTATAAAAGAAGGTATTAGCCTGATATGCAAGAAGAATAAACATTAGGAAGAGATTTAGACAGTAAAAAGTAATGACTGCATGACAAAACCAGAACAAGTTAAAGCAGGGTAGAAGTTGATTTTCAGGTTACTACAAGATTTGTTTAGACCTACAGCCTTCAAAAACTAAGAATTCTTGTGCCAATTTTAAAAGTCTTATTTAAAATATTTTATGAGTTCAGTTTACATTAAAATCTCATATAAAATAGCATGGATGCTTTGTGTGGCCATCTGCTACTCTCATCAAGTGTCTGTAGTGACGAAAATGAGGATTCTAGTAGTTTTACTGTGGAGATAATTGAAGCCTTTCTAAGAATAATTTCTATTCAGTTCTTTAAAGCCAAATTTTGCCCTTGGATCTGCACTCTATCTTGTAATATTGGAACGTGGTTCTTGCTTAAGCAGTTAATATCAGCCACTGAGTATAAAACATGAGCTATCAGTACTCTCCCATGCTTTTGCAAAGATGATATAATCTGTATTACATATTTTGGCGGATGCTTTTGGGGCACACTGAGCATGCTTATATATTTAAATTATACAAATAATGTCAGTATCAGAGGCTGACTGTCAGTGATCCGTGTTTCTAATTTCAGTCCTACTACTAATTTCTAGCATAATCAAGAGCAAAACACCAACTTGACCCGCAGACTTACAATATTAGCCTACTAGAAAAACTGTTTGGAGATTTAGTTTATGTAATACGTTTTCAAATCCTCACAGATCCCAAACCTACAAAGTTTATTCATTAAAGCAATCCATTAATTTCAATGAGATTATACAGGGATGTCTTGAATAAATCAGAATTTATGATTCAGACCCACGCAGGCAAGTCCAGCTTGTGGGTTAGGTGACACCGAGCCCTGGCGTACCTAAACTGCAGTCCTGAAAACTTATCTATAAAGAAAGTGTGTACTTGATGTTGAATTAAAGATGTAATCCCTGCACCACATACTTTAAAAACCGAAGTATCTGAATCAGCCTCATTGCTATGGGATGCTGCCTCCCACTGCTTTTACTGCAGCTGCTGGAGCAATGCTCGTATGAGCTGGGACTGTTCCAAAAAGCTGCTTTCCTTTCTCTGCTACGACTGCTTATCAGCTTTCTAACTTGCCCCGTATCACAGCATATCATACCATATCATGACACAAGAACAGTTGCCATTCAGCTTGTTTCTCAGTAAGTCTGAGGAAATCTGAGCTGACCCGGTCTTAGGGAGCATTTCCTCAAGGGTTTTCTCCTTCCCTCAACGCAGATAAAATAGCCAAAGAAAAGAGAAGGCAGGGGGAGAAGGAAAATCCGAGAAAAGAAAGTGCATTCAGCTTTCTTATTGGAGACTGAAAGACAGATGAGGGGTTAAGCCCTGGTACTCGCATCACCATAGGCCAACTGGGAATTGCTGGTGCATAGTGAGCTCCCATCAGTCTCAGACTCCAGGGCGCACACATACGCATACATTAGGGATGAGGTGTAGAAGCTAGTTCTACCTATATTAGCTAGTGAATTCTCCATGCAACACTCAGGGTGGGGGGTGGGGGTGGATATAACCTTTTTTTCTCCTGTAAAAGAACAAAAGCAAAAAACTCTTTTTCTCAAAAAAAAAAAAAAAAAAAAAAAAAAAGAGAGAACTGTGCAAAGCAAACAGAACAGATGTAGGAATCTATTTCATAGCACAGACTGCATCCCCTTGACTTCTCTGAAATATGTTTAGCCCTTCACTTGAAACAGCTGGACACCAGTGAATATAGATATCATTTCATATACTACTGAAAATACGTTATATTTGGGAGCTGTGTACAGGAATAAATAACAAGATCCTAGCTACACAAACACATTAAACTGGCATAGACTAGTGTTACAGCTGAAAGCAATCACTTTCCTCTCAACACTGGTGCTGTATTCCCACCCCACACCATCACCTGCCTTGGGAGTAAGGCTAAAATTACTAAGTGATTTTTACTGGGTTAGTTTACAGGTTCCTTAATCCAGTTTACCACATGGATGTATAAATGCCCATATAAGCAGGGATGGCACAGAATGAGTGAGAACACATCTCTAAGCACTACCAGCTTAACATATTCATGAAGGAAAGGCACTGATAGGAGCAAGACTACATACTCAGCTGAAGCTGTCAGAACAATAAAGGTTGCCAGAATGAAACTGCCCACTTGGAATCTGGCCAAAATTACCATTCTTTTAGAAATGCTTACTTAGAAGTATGAAAAATGCTAAACAAAAATAAGCGCAGCCAGTCACTATCGCAAATTCTCCCTCGGCTCCATCAGTAACCTAAGGCATTGCTGAGGAAGTGGTTTGTTTTGGACTTTGGTAGAACTCAACCGTATACTGAAACCACAGACACAGAAGAAAATAGATTTCAATATAATTGACAGCATATGTTTCTATACCTCTATTCAGTAGCTGATAGAAATAAATAATACAGTGTGCCAGTGATAACCGCGGCAAATACAATGTCAGCCAACTTCCTGAATTGCATTCTAATGGGATCTTAGCACAGATCTATGCCAGGTTCCTCAGGGCCTCCATTCACTTGATTTCTTTCCCTTCGTAGTGGTTTGTAACGAATTCAGCAAAACTCATATACTAATTACTTCTGCTTTCCAGGTTCAAAACCAGTTAGTTGTTCTAAAATCTTTTTTCATACCTTGCTAGTCTAACTTTTCTCGATTGAATCCTTTGCTGTTCTTTCTTAAAATACGCAGCAACATCTATGGATTAAAATGAAGTTTGACTAATGCCAAATCCTGGTTAAAAAGTGAGATGTTATCCAAAATAACATTTTCTTATGAGGCTGTTCAGATGTGTAGCCAACTGGGAGCTGCCTGGCCTTATGAACTGTTTACATATTCTTAAGCCATCAGAGGTCCTGATACTAAAGCCACCTTTTTATCATATTTTGTGACTCCATGACTTCCTGGCAGAACTTTGGGGCTTTAAATTAGTAAAAAAATTATTTTATTCTATGCATTCAAGTACATTTTTCATTTTGTGTTAGAATATAATAAAGTTCATTTTAATATTTAACAACATTTTACAGTCAGTGCTATTTAACTGTCTTATAATAGCAGGTCCAGTTATGATCTCTTACAACTCTTCAGAGTTTAGTAACTCCACTAACTTCAAATATGCTACTCTTCATTCTGTCAGTTGTGTTAGAATCCATCTCTGTGCAACTTAAGTACAACTTAACGACAAATGATGAAAGCTCAACCTCAACTACCCTGTGCAGATCTTGTCCCACTTCAAAAGGCAAGCATGGCCTGTTCTGCTCTAGCTCATACCAGGTGACTATAGCCATTAGATTCCAAAAATCCAGCTAGGGATTGTCACAACAACTGGTTCCCTGCAATACTCAGTTTCCTCTAACTATGCACACCTCTGAGTGAAGCTTATCCAGAAATACACACAGATTTTTCTTTTTTCTTAAAGCATAGAAATCCACAATCAAGAATATTTCAAAAGCTTAGTTTGCAAGAAAATATACAAATTAAAGTCCTAAATATAGGAATTGTTCTGGACCCCTTTCCCTTCCCTACTTAACCTTCCGCTGAAGTCAGAAATTCTCTTTTCCCATCTCAAATTATGTCTGACGAAATTACCAGAGAACAATGTCAGCTTCATCAGATCTTTGCACCACTTCTTTTTTCTTCTTTTTTTTGTGTTTTTTTTTTTCTTTTGGTTGTTGGTGGTGACATCTTTTGGTGACAAACAAAAGCAAAGATTTTATTTTAATCAGCCCAGATATTGAAGGTGCAAGCAAAAAAAGCCACAGCTCTTAGGACTGCTGCTTGAAAGAAAAATGCAGTTCAGCTCTATTATTTGGCTCCCTAACTACGTACATAGAACCCTTCCTCTATCAGAGCTATGTATCAGGCTGTTGGCAAGCACCTCTTTACATGTTTAACAGCCCTCACGTGTAATAGGAGAATCCCTTTCTATGGATCACCGTACTCCAACCCTGAGGAGACATAAGTTCACTCAGCAGACAAGTCATATTCTTCACCATCCTCCTTTCAGTGCCTTTTACTCCCTTTTCCCTCTAAACAAACGCATTCTGTGCAAGATGTATTCCTCATTACAAGCACTCTTTGTCAGGGTAGCCGGCTGTGGTCAGATGCCTTTCCAAGAGCACTGTCTAACTCCCTTGGCTGGTTTCAGCTCCCTGGAATGGTTCCCACCCTCCTCATTCACCTCCTCCTCTTCTGAGACCTGCAATCTTCAGTCTGGGTGGGGAGGTGCATTGCTCCCAGAGATACCATGTTCAAAGACAGCACCTACATTTTGTGCAGCGTGCTACACACACTTGGTCCTATACACAGATTGGCTCTACTCCCTCTTATTTTGGGTACCTATAAAGTTTGAGTTCCATACATTTGAGTGTTTTTGCAGATATGCCCTGCTTTTCTGCTCTCAGATTCCCACCTGGGCTTTGGATAATGAGGGGAACTATTTGGCCTTTTGACTCTAAGACCTTCAGACAGGGTAAAGGGAGAGCAATCTCATGGGAAGGGCTTGAATATCTTTGGGAGCAAGGGGTGGAGATTAAGATCAGTTAATTAAGTAAGTTGGGAGATGTCAGAAAAGATGCACCTCTCCCCCTCCTCAAGGGCATGTCTCTCCTTTTTGCCCTCCATGCCTTTGCTCCATTTGATTGCTGCCTAGTCTGAGCAACCTGGTGTGCTCCAGCCCTTCGTGTTCAGGGACAGCACGGAGAGAAGATCAGAGGTAACAAGCAGAAAAGAGGACAATGGAAGCAAGTCAGCTGAGAGCTTATAGCTATGAATCAGAGGACAAAGCAACATGGGTGATGTCCTGGTAGGCATCTGCTGCAGACCACCTGATCAAAAAAAGGAAGTAGATGAAGCTTGCTTTATAGAGTTGGAGGAAGCTTTGCAATCACAGCCCTGGTATTCATTATTAAGGCTATAGAGTAAATCCTTCCCAAAAAGCCACTTCCAAGCACATGGAAGACTAGAGGTGAATCAGAACAGCAAGCATGAATTATCAAGGGCAAGTAAAGCTTTACCAGCTCAACTGCCTTTTATGAGATGGTTAAGATGGGTATTAAGATGGGAGGGCAGTGATATTGTTTACCTTGACTTTACAAACATCTTCAACATAGTCTCCCTTCTAGCCAAACTGGTGAGATATAGACTGGATAAGTGCACAAAAAAGTGGGTGGAAGACTATCTGAACCATCAGATTCAGAAGGCTGTGATCACTGGTACAAAGTCCAACTGGCAACTAATTAAATCTGGTGCCCTTCAGAGATGAATATTAGAGCTAATACCAATTAATGTCTTCTTTAATGACCTGGATGATAGGATGAAGTGCATCCTCAGCAAGTTCCTCAACAATACCAGACTGGGGGAGCACCAATAGAAGTATCCCCACCCATGTCCTTACCCCTCTCCCATGCGTTTCACAGATGAATTGATTCTCCCACAATTCTGAGATACTGAACTGACCTTTGCAGCTGGGCTGCTGGATAATCAGACAGATGTATCTGGCCCTTTACTGCTATCCCACACAGACGCAACATTTAACCATGGCTCCACTTAACTTGTTTCTCAGCTAGAGAACAATAACATTCATAACAAAAAGCCAGATATACATCCCTGCTCCACCTTGCTTCTGCTTCTAAAGGCTCTGTGTTTTGTGTGACTCTCCCTTACCCCATGAAGGGCTGTCTGGTATAAGTCCATAATGAAGGGAGAGGTGAAAACCTTGTGACCCCATTTAGATTAATCCTTCTCACCTCCTAACCTTGGATTAGGAGCATACCCGTCCTTCGTTACTAGCACTTTAAATTAAGAAGAGATAAGGCAAGAGATAAGACATGTTAGAATATGCTACTGTCAAAGAAAGCAAATACAGTAACTATAAAATCAAGCAATACTTAGTGATTCTGTGAATAGTATATTTTCCGTTCTTTCACAATACATGATTAGTAGTGATAATTTCAGAGCTCCCATTCGCCACTAATTCAAAAGCTACATTTTGCGACAGTAAAAAGCAGGGGCCATATGAGTAAGCTTTGCAGATGGTCCAAAAAAGTTATTTAATTCTTCATCAGCAAGTAATAAACAGCTGCATTCTTGTATATTTTCTGCTTTTGTTTTGTGTGTCACAATGTATAAACTTATTTCTTGAAAAACTGAGAACATACAGAATATTCAAAATACATTGTACTGAAAATGTTACTTAATTGGCGATAATGCAAAATGGCAAACGATGGCTTAGAAAACATGTGAAAGACTAGAGACTACGACAAAATCAAAAGAATTTGCACGGGTTTTTTACTGCTCAATTTCTCATTACTTAAATGAAAAAATAAGATTCAAATAAGATAAGGTTTAAAAGAAAAAGTCCAGCCTGAATTCTGACATGGCTCTTTGATCACATATTACAGGTGTTCTATGGATTGTTTTATCAATATCCTCAAATCAGTGCAAACCAGGACATCCTCACCTCCAAAACCCTAATATGATAACTTAAGCACAGATGTGCTTTAAGAATTAGAATGGTTATATCATTAGATCTTTACTAGGGCCCTTTTCCACACACCCCCCCTTGCCCCCACACCCTGTGTAATTGTAGCTTAGCCTACATTGGCAAAAGAAGGAAAAAAAAACAAACCACCAAAAAAACCCAATCCAACCCATTACATTTGTTCCCTAAATGGAATAAACTATCAGACCTTTATTCTCATACTCTTCTATTTCATTTACAGTTTTGCTGCCATAGAGGTATTAGAAAGGGCTGTGTTTTTGTTGGTTTTTTTTCTCATTTTCAACACTTCTATCAAGTACACTTATTCCAGCAGGGGATATACCAGCAAATTTTTGGTTGTTTAAAGTGTGTCCAGCCAAACATCTGATACCACTCCATTCCTGTTATTTCATTTCAAAGTAATAACTTTTTTCTTCAAACACAAAGGGATGATTTAGTAAAAAGGTCACACAATCAATGACAATGGTCACAGAGCAATATCAAACACTAATTCAGAATATTATAAGCTACGCATATGTAAAATTTTATTATCTGAAAAATGAAAGGTTTAAAGTGAGTTTTAACAGTTTCTAGAAGCATTCACTTCTACAGATATTCGAAGTATGCATTTGAAACTATTGCTTGATGAAATACGAAAAGGTAGGAGAAAATGTGTGCAAGATATAGCAGAGTGATTCTTTAAAAAAAAATCCAGAAGTTAAAATCTTAATTCAGTGCAGTTGCCACCATCACTAAAATGTGTAAGTATTTCTCTTCACCTGCAAATCCACATTTTTTGCTAGTTAAACAGCAGTTGAATTCACAGCTGGCAGTTAGGCAAACAATTACCTAATCTGCATGAGGACTGCTGAAGTTTAAACATTTGGATCTAGAGAGTACATTTCACTATTGCCATAAAGAACTACATGGTCAGATTCTTTACTATTCACATTTATAGCACAACCAGGCTTGGTTTTCTCCCCCTTTACTGAGAAGACAGGTCTTTGACTCTGATCTACTTCAGTGAAATAGATTCTAACTAAACAGAAAAGCTAATTTTATTGAATTATACCCTATTTCCATTGTCATAGAACTATGAAAAATACAGGATCCTATTCTACCTCTGATTCTTTGTTATTATTTTTTAAAGCAGAGATCCTCAGAAAATAGTTAACACAATATAATTCACCTACAAAACCCCTGAAACTCCAATCTTCCAAACGCTTTCTATTATCTGGGTGGGAGAAAAACTGATAGATTATTCTCATCTTGATATGCATAGATGCAAAGTATGTCCTTCTCCCTGGAGCACGGCTTTGGCATCTGAAGCAGAACATGTGGAGGCAACAGCTTTTCAGGCATCAGAAATGACAGAAGCAGGAGCACAGGTAGACTCTTTGGATACAGTTCTTTGACCCATATTCAATTAATCCACGCGGTTCCTGTGCTCTACCCAACATCAGAGGCTGCACAGAAGCTGGATTAGAGTTCACAATACAGTTTTACACAGTTTCTTCCTTCGTTAGAAAAAGACCATTTTCACATTTACAGAAAACTGTAACAAGACACTGCCCTCCACCAAATAATCCACCAGGGCTTTGTCAGACACACGCAGGCAGAGGTGCGAATGTGTGAGTGCAGGCAGACCAAAGCTACCCGTGGTATGAATGATGGTAAAGCTGCGTATTACCGGTCCCAGAGCGTGCTGCAGAGCGGCAGCCAGCAGGCTATTTGCATATTTGGGCACTTAGCATGCACTGAAATCCATGTTGCTACAGCCTGACTGCTTTTGGTTGAAGCTAGACTGGGTATGCCTACAGATGCTACAGTCACACCTGTAACGGCAGAGTAGAAGTAGCCTGTAATGAGTGGCTAGGAAATATTTTTTTTCTTCAGGCAACAGTTTACTGGCAAAATAAGTGTGTGCGCACACACGTACACATACACACATGCATGCTTTCCTACACATATGTAACAGATTTTGTTGCTTTTCATTCAGAAAGAAAAAACGCACACCAGATTATTTAGTTTTGAAGAGCAGTCTTAGAGATCGCTTTGGTTGCTTGCTTGCTGCATCTTCCTTGCAAAATGACTATGCACGCTGTACACATAGTGTATCATAAAGCAACTCAAATGGAGAAAGTAAAACTTGGAATGGTGACATCACCTGCCCATGGCCCTTTCTATCACTCCCAGATGCTCAGTTTATAGAATTTTTAGGTGTCAAAATACGTTTATATCAATCTGTGCTTAATCAATTTATGCGAAGCATTCAAAGACTACAGTCAATAGACGTTATTCCACTTATTTCTGTAGTCTTTGAACAAAGTCCACAATAGGGCTTAAAGGGGACATAATTTCTATCAGCTGCATATAGAAAAAAACCACAAAGCAAACAGTATGCACATGTAGGTGCCACAAACACACACAGCTTTGTGGCACTCGTGTGTGCCTATTCCTCCCTACCCAAATCACAACCACCGTTTTAGAAAATAATTGTCAGGGTGTCTGCAAATTCAGCTCAAAACGATACTGTTGGCTTAATTTTTTGAATGTTACAGCTTGGGCAACTGCAAACTTTAGGACAAAACTAATCATAGTGCTTTGGGTTTTTATGTTTACCTAGAAAAAGAAGAAAAAGTTCTCCAGAAGGGTTTCAAGATTTTCAGAAAGTAAAAAGCCCCGGTCATATGACACTGTATAGATTAGTTCCATATTAATGTTTCTTAAATAAAAGCCAGAACTGGGTCTTTTCTAACACATTGGTAAGGACCAAGCAGTAGTACCCTTCCATTCACTATAATAGATGTCGAAAATAGTATTTGGTTATAAGTAGCAGTTATAATGCAACAAAAAAAGAAATGAAATTTGCAAGTTTCTACCCTCCATTCTGGCTCCTTTCCATGGATGAATTGCCTGTGGGTTTGATTCCATAGGATGTTTAAATACAGAAATAAATACATAAATAATTATAAGCTAATGAGCAGTGTCACGGAGGTCAATGAAACTATTTATGTTTAACATTACGTACATGTCTAAAGTGCTTTTCTGGACCACAGCCCACACTAACTTCCATTTCATACAGAAATACAGTGAACAGTTTATTAAAACAGAAGACACCATCTTAAGGGATATTGTGAATTGCATCAACATTCTTCTGGCTTTGATATGTATCTTTTAATTAATAAATGTACTTAAAGACTTACTGAGATCCTGTGCAGGAACAGTACATTTCAGACACATAGTGTGTCAGCAGTGCACAATAATCTGTATAGAATATAGAGGAAACTATAGAGAACCTGGAGCACCAGCTCAGTTATTTCAGTGTCTTTAAATTTTACAGCCAGCATAATTCAAGGTGTGAATATGCTTGCAGATCTCTTTAAGAGACTCCAACTCTTTTTTTGATGAGGATTTTTGAAAGAGATTAAGGAAAGAATAAACAGGTGAAAACTCCCATAAACAGAAGAGAAACCCAAGAACTTAGAACTCTGTGAACAATCTCCAAATTAATCTCTCAAACTGATTGCAGTAAGATTTGGCAATATACATAAAATCAATCTAAACCACAAATGTTTCAAGAGATAAAATTTAAAATAACCTTCAATTTATATATAACCGCTAGCAACACTGAAAAAAAATTCTCCCATTTCTCATGTAAAGAATATCTTGGGATGCATTCCATCTTCAGAACTGCTGATCTTGCTTTTTTTTTTTTTTTAAAAAAAAAGCTTGATAGTAAGGACTTGTTTCTTTACAATCACAACATGTGAAGTAGGGCTATTTTGTTATTTATGCTAAATTGCATTTTGCAGAACTTAGCCTTTAGTTATTAACAGCTAGTTAATAATAAATAAAAAACTTCTAAAAACGTTAATACCTTTCAAAATACTTCTTTTTTCGTATTTTTGCTTTTCTGAAGACTCTGAAAGCTTACTTCCTTGTTTAGTTTGTTATGTGATAAACTGTAAAGAAGCAGCTATGATTACTATTTATATTTAGAATAACATAGAATTAAAAGTCTAAGATTTATGAGTTTAAATATAACTTAAAAAGATTCCACAATTTCAAAATTCCCTGTTAGCGTCTTTCCATGGAACTTTTGTTCGTGCCTTTTCTGTACTGAAGCAAACCATTTCCTCTAGCTGAGTTTCATTTGAGAAGCAAAGCACGACCTCCAAATTATACTTTTTCAAAAGAAATATATTTTCCCTTACACTTTGTAGTACAGTAAATGCAGAGAAGCAGAAAAATTATGCCCTATATGTTATGATTTCTAAAAAAGTACCCTAAAAGAAAAAAAGTAGGAAAAAGAGGAAAAAATATTATTTGAGAATAGCATGTTCTAAATATCATAGCCTTATGATATTTATTAGCTTTGATTCTTTTTACATTTCCTACCATTCTGTTACTGTTCTAAGACTATATGAAAAATGATGACCAAGAGTATCATTGGCAATAACTAATAAACATTTTCTAGAGACAGCAGGAAGCGAAGGGGAGGAGCCTGCTTGGCTCTTCAATACAGCAGATTTTAAAAAATGATATGCTGGAAACAAAATTTCCAGAATTGAGTTGTGAGTGGGGGAAGAACTAAACGTTACCAACCAACTCTGAGAGAAGCATCGGAAGAAGCCAAAAAGCAAAAAGTACCTGAGCTGAACAAAAGGACAAATGACACCAAGTAGACAAAATCAAATACAAAAATTAAAAATCGTACTTTCAGTAATAAAAAGCAATTATTGTGTTAAAACATATTAAAATACTGTTCAGTGGCTCAGTATTCACTGCCTCTACAGTCTTACTCCTCCACATATACAATTGCACTAGCTGTCAAAAAAATGATTCTTGAAAGATTTCTGACTGCATGTTACCTTTAAATTTGTCCTAGCTAAGGAAAGCTTCTGTGTCGTGCTCTTCAGCACCTGAGGCAAAAGATGAGAGCCCTCCTGAAGGCCTAGTGAGAGCCAATGATCATGGGGAAAGACTGAAGAAGGAGGAAAAAGAAAGAAAAGGAAAAAAAAAAAAAAAAAAAAAAAAAAAAAGGAGACTATAAGGTGACTAGAGGATAGAAAAGAAAGGGGGGGGGGGGGGAAGAAAAGAAAAGGATAAGGATAAGAATTGGTGGACCACAATCTGATTCATGAGTGAATGGGATGGGAGCGATGTTTCTGACTTTATCTTGATGGGTCTAAGTTAACTGTGGAGTTTTGTGCTCATAGACAGCCCCCTGAAAAATCCTCATGCCTCAGGCACACATCTGAATTTTTCTCATAACTTATTACATTTATTTCAGTGCCCAGTAAAACATTTTAAAATAGGTCCACTTGACTTACTCCTACAGAACACACCTTCTTATAGATAAGATAGATTTGGAAAGCTTCCTGAATGCCTTGTGCTTACTTGATTTGGCAAAGTGACACTTGGAAAAAATAAAATCTAGAACTACTACACACATTTTGAGAAAATAGGGTGTTATAATACAGTAAATGATGAAACACTGTGAAACACTTTCTTCAATTATCCATTTAGTAACCATCAGAGACAATGCTGTGTATGCCATTTCTGCCAAATTAGAAAGGAGGGCTGAAAAACACCTGACTTCTATAAATTCATGAAATGAAAAAGAACAAACTTATCACAGGATAAAACCATACTAAATATACACAAACTCAATGGCCTCTGAGCATCATTGTTAGTAAAACCATATACTGTAATTATTATCTCTGAAGTCAGTGTGACACCACAGAGTGCTAAATATTCATTCTTTGGAATAAATATGAATTTAGAACTATTCATCTTTTTTCAAACAGCTGACATGCTGCATAAACAGAAAGTATATATATATCTTTTTTTTAAGTAAACAATACAATAAGTGATTTATTATGCAATTTATCTCTTTCCATCTCTGTGCTGTTCACAATTCAGATCCACGCAGGGCAGTTCATATACCATTAATATTTCCCAGATGTGTTTGACTTTAAGGCTATGATCATTTTAAATGTTTTAAAATGTATGCCATTTATCATTAGTGTTATGGTGGTGTCATTCACATTATTATAGTTAATGTTGTGTCAGCAGTTCTATAAGCCCTTATTTTCAGGGGTTCAGAACTTGGCAGTAAGAAGTGGCTACAGGCTGGAACCTGGCATACAGCATCCCTGGCTTGGGAGCAATTAAATTTCTTTCTGAAAAAGCTAATGGAGGATTTAGTCTTGAAATTCCAAAAAAGAGAAAGAAGCATTTTCATGGTTTTAAGATACAAAGTTCTGCTGGCAGAACTGAGAAATTTTTTTGCACAGAAATGAATACAGACAAAAGAATGTCCTGCGGCAGGTAAAGAATGCTGGTGAGTTGGGGAGGATAGAGATAAACTACTACCCTTTTGAGCAGCTCTGCTGCGTGTATTTCAAACAATCAAACAAATACGGCAAGGGCATCACAGTGACATCTGTAACACCTGGAAATTCATTGAGTATATATTTTGCATGTGACTTCAAATATCAGAATGGAACATTTCCAAAAGTGCATTAACCTAAAAGCATTCTTCCCACATGGCAATATCAGAATAAGCTTTGATTTAAACAGTCATGTTTTATTTGCAACTTCACTGACCTCCCAGTTCTGATTGTTTTATCTCAACTAGACTCAGATTGGAATCATACAGAACTGCTGTGCCATACAGCTAATGTTCACACAACAGTGACAACTATTTCAAGACCTTTATGCTGTTCTGAAACACTTCTGAGTAGATATATTCTGCAAGAACGTTTTAGACTCTTGCAGAAACTGAGGTGATAGTAGAGCAATGGAGAATATGGAAAACCCTTCCCTGCAGGGCCAGTCTACCATCTTTCCAGTCTGCAGTTACAGTTTGCCTCTCTTCCTGCCACAGCGCAGAATTTGCTTCTACTGTCTAACAAAGATAACTCATTTATTTAAGAGAACAGAAACATCAGTAAACATTCCATATGTTTGTAGACATAGTGGTGAAAACTATTTTCACCACTAAATCTATTAAAATTTGCCAGGTCCACAATGAGAAGGATTGGACTACTTAGAATTGCCATTTATTTCTTTTCTTGGTCACCACCAAGTCCAACGTTGTAGAATTTCACATTCTGTGAGCAATTTCTACTGTCAGTTCCTACAAATTTCAGATTTGCCAGTTATTTGTTCTAGGGTTTTTTTGAGTTTTTTGGCTTTTTCCTCCCACCTGCTGGGCCATGCAGCAAGAATAGAGTACTTTTCAAGTCCCGCTTTCATATCCGCAATTCCCCGACAAGCACACTTGTTACCCTTCTTTCCAAACATAGGTCCTGTAAAATCAGAGGTCAGGGCCCAGCCCTAGAGGAGTCACTTGCTTTTTCCCACCAGAACCAACTACTTTGTCTTCCTTTCATCCTCATGCAGGTATTCAGCAGATCTCCCCACTCCCCAAACTCCAAATTTTTATTCCTTCCTACCACAATTTTACTTTCCTTTGCCTTTCTGCTCACTCTGACATGACCCCTTTCACATACATCAATAGGAGTCATGCCCCAGTGTCTTCTCTAAAAATAACTGCAATGAGAATATGCCACCTGAAAAGTTGCTAATGCCCTACCCACTTCTCACAAGACCTCTGCTATTGCTGTCCCTCTAACTCCACCTCAAAACAGCTTGCTGTTGCTGTGCTCCTCTTCTTTCACCCCTGCTCTACTAGCTACAAGGAAACTGGCTTCCACTTTCTCTGATTAAGCCTGCATGACCCTACGCTACTAATACGTCACCGTTTACTCCTCTCCTGTTACTAGAGCAACACCCTGGAAGACACGTTGCTTTTCACTCACTCTCTCAGCAAGACAAAAAAAATTAAAAAATTCTTTGTCAGAACTAATTAAAAAAAATTCTTTGTCAGAACTAATTATCAATTCCTGACCAAATACAACAGTTTTTCAATAGAGTTCTCTTTTCAGGGACACCGACTGAACAACCCTGCCTGATCCAGAAAGTTGAATATTTCTGGTCAGGACATGGAAAATCCTTGTTACCCTTCTCACCTCATGTCTCCCAACCAGTCAAGTTGTTTAAGACCTTTTACCTCTTGCGTCCTGCGCTGTTGCAAGATATGAAAAACGGAAAACACAATCTAGACTTTTCAAGCAATGCTTGGAAACTTAGGCTTTATGGCTGATTGCACCACTCCCACATAAACAGCTAGGGAAAGAATATATTACTCAGATATCTGATAAAACATGATTGAATAATAACAGATTATCAAATATTTTACTTGTAGATTCTCCTTACATTCCACCAGAGGGCTACAGAACTGCCAAAATACTGAAAAACAAAGTTTCCAACCTTTCCAAAGTAAACTATGCTTTGTGTCATTTCCAATTTGCTATAAGCATAGTTTTCAACTGATTTTTAGATAAGTTAAAAAAAAAAACAGCAGAGCTTTTTATCATTTTGCAATCAGCAAAAACTTTCATAATGAAATTTGAGATGCAGCAGATTTAAAGAATGGTTTCAACATGTCTGATGTGTCATCCATGGTCATGTTTCCATTTCTGTCTTCAGACAAATGGCGAAAGTCCCTTCTACTTTCTATTTTCCACCTACTTTGCACATCTACCACATAGAGCTGCACATCGCACATTATCCAACTTAAAAAGTCTCCATTTATTTTCAATTATTTTTCTCTTGTATGAAAAGTTTTTACTTTGCACTCCACAAATGTAATACCCTACTGCTTCTGGATACACATAATTCACCCTTCCCTGCTACTGAGCATTCCTACTTGTGACACCACGAGTTGGAGTAAGAAACCATGACACATGCAGAAATAAAGTTAAAATGTAAAGGACAGCAGGAATAGCAAACACATGTGCATGTCAGATAAATAATGACATATAAAAAGTTCTTGAGGTCATGAGTAAATTTTCCAACAAAACTCAATACACACTACCGACTTCCCTTTTGTAGAACTGGACTTAACTTTCATCAGCTCATATCAAATTAAATCGACAGCCAAATAAAACTTATTGAGATGTTCAATTTAAGTTATGCCAAAACCTAATCCTAGGTAAGGAGAGTGACAGTTAGTAAAAGAAGAATTGATCCTTAATCTCCACCTAGCACTATGTTCAGAGCAATGAATAGCAATCAGTTTAACCTCTTTTCCTTGCATACAATGCACTGGCCATTTTATTTTTGTTTTACATGCTACACAGTATTAACTTTTTCCCCCTCACATTATAAATATGACAATCTACACTATTCATGCTGTCAACTATGAAATAGTAAGATATATCTCTTCATTCCATACACAAAGGGGAATTAAATTTATGAATCCTGCAGGAAGGTTAGTCATTCTTTCATACTGTTTTCTCTGTTCAAATTGGTAAAGAGCCTGAACACAAACTTAAAGCACACATGCCTCTGAGATAAATGTGGTCTAAACAAAATACTTTTCCCCTTGTAATATCAATGTTTACAACTAGTAAAAGCACAAAGCAGCAAGGATTGGGTTTCTTTCAAATGCAAAGAGAAGAAACAATTGTTGGATTTGATTGACATAAGAAAACAATTTAAAGATACTGTACTTTTTCAGATTTTACTGCTACGTTTGCCAGACTATAAATGGTCTGATAAATTCTGCAGATTATAAATGTATTGCCTGTTGTATTTATGTTGCACTTGCTTTCAGTGCTACAGTTCAAAGGCAAATACAACTGCATAGCTCCATGTATCAGCCCTAAAGTCACTATAAGCTACAACTGGTTGCTCTGGAAGCAATGGAATAAATTGTCTGTAGTCACCACAGAAATCCTATGGAATGTAGTTTCCCGCTGGTTTGCAACGACGTTTTGAAATAACTATATTGTAGCCATAGCCTTCAACTTTATAAATGGCGCATCAAAACCATACATGTTATAATACAGTTATAAATAGAGATTTTCTTCTTCCCTTGCAGAATTAAGCTTCCTACTAGCATTATATTTATGTTTTTTTATCTAAATGTAATTATTTATATTGTATCATCATATATGCATTAGATTATTGTTCTGGTTTCAGCTGGGACAGAGTTAATTTTCTTCCTAACAGCTGGTACACTTCTGTGTTTGGGATTTAGTATAATAATAATGCCGATAACACACTGACGTTTCAGTCATTGATAAGTGGTGCTTTAAGGACTTTTCAGTTTCCCATGCCCTGCCAGTGAGGACAAGTGCACAAGAAGCCAGGAGGGAGCAGAGCCAGGACAGCTGACCCGAACCAGGCAAAGGGATATTCCATACCATGGAACCTCATACTCAGTACATAAATTGGGGAGAGCTGGCCAGGGCGTGCTGATCGCTGCTCGGGGATGGCTGGGCATCGGTCAGCAGGTAGTGACTAATTGGGTTGTGCATCACTTGCTTTTCTTGGGTTTTATTGCACTCTCTCCCTCTCCTCTTAATTTTAATTGTTATTCTTGTTATTAATATTTTTACTTTATTTCAATTATTAAATTGTTTTTACCTCAACCCACAGGGTTTGTTTTCTTTCTGATTCTCCTACCCATCCCCCGTGGGAGCTGAGGGCAGGGTGTGGAAAAGCGGCTGCATGGTACTTAGTTGCTGGCTGGGGTTAAACCATGATGATTATATATAACATTCAGTCCTGTGACTGGAGAGATTAGCAGACTGCACTCCCCCGCTCCAGCTTCCGTTGCAACCTGTCTTTCAATGTTGCCCTCACTTACACAAACCACAAAGCTCACAAATGAAAACACACTCATATTTGTCCAAGAAATGAGAGAATCTATTCTGGCAGCCTATACTATGTCCTTTCTTCACAGGTTGAACACAACTTCACTAATAAGGTTAACTGTCATGATTTCCAAACCCAAAAGGTTAATAACTCCCTGGATTGATTTATAAGATCTATCTGATAGAGAAATCAACTTTTGTTTCTATTTAGTTCTTATTCTTCATGAGCCAACTTTCTTTTTAGACAAACTAGAAGAAAGATACTTGTGTCAGCTCTGGCTTGTAATGTCAGAAAGAATTGGGCAATAGTTACTTTATTTACATTCATGAAATTGTATGCCACCCATGCACGGACAGATTGGAGGCCTTTTTAAAGCTGCTTTTGTTATTATGCAATTTTGGAGTCTATGTAGACAGAAAATTCTCCTGGCCACTGGTGCTATGAGCAGACAGATGCATAACCCCTTAATGGAGCAGATAAGTCCAAAATTCCACCAGGTGAAATCAGTGGAATTACACAATCAAGAAAAAATTTGTCCCATCAGACATGAATTTAAAGAAAAAGATCCCAGCGCTATCACAAGGCATAGTTAATAACTTAAAATGAACAGGATAATTGGGCATTACTGAACAATTTAATTTACATCACTAAAAAAAAAACAAACCAAAACCAAAAAACCAAACCAGTTCAGACTGTTTCTCTGATTTGTGTCTGGTCTTGTTCCATTGAAATCAAGTGTTAAAAGAATAATTCAGTTGTGAGTGGAATTAGGTATTAATACAGTTAAGATTCACTTAAGACCCGTTTATCTATCTATTCAGCAACTTTGCAATGCCATAAGCCGCTGCGTACACCTTCTTTATATACATCCTGCAGGCATCTTACATAACTTGCTTTTCAAATACAACAGTGCTGATGGCTTTGAAAGGTGGCACATTGGGGTAAGGCTTTGGGTTTGTGGGTTGGGTTTTTTTGGTTGTTAGTTTGGTTTCATTTTTGTTTTTTAAACTCAAAACCAAAGGGAGTATGGAAAGGTGGGATTCATGATGTTGAATGATGTGTGTTGATTCATGCTGAATCACCTGATGAGTTTTCAAAGGGGACAGTATAGAGTTAAGAAAACTGCAGGATCAGTTTATACAGTACACTAGCTTTAAAAGTCATAACTTGAAGAACACACAGACTTAAGTGCTGGATTAAAACCTTTAACATCAAATCTTATCATTGTTTTGAACTGTTTGATTGTGCAAAGAAAGGGAACCTCTTTTTAAAAGAATCCTGTCATTTCTTCCCTCCTCATAAGCACTGCCAGTTTCCCAATGCTCTTTTGACAGTATAATCAGTCAATTCAATCAGAAAAATTCTATAGTACAATGGTAATTTTCTCTCACTTTTTTTTCCCCTCCCTTTACACTGTCAATTCAAACCACCTGCTGTAAGCATTGATGTGGAACGGCTTAGTATTAGCTCTGAAATTAGTACCAGTCCCCAGTTAAATACCTGGCACATTCAGTGTGGGACAGACACTGTTAATGGCACATAAACCCATCAGATGCAATCGGTACATTACTTGAGCAAGTCTCTTTCCAAGCCATTCAGATCGCACCTTGTTGGTATCGCTGCACAAGACTTAAAAATCAGCCTGAGAGCAACGATTTGAGGAAGGAGGGGGAGAGCAAACATAACCACAGAACCTATGTCTTAAAAAGGGAATTTCTAAGAGTATTCTATTAAATACATGAGGTAGCTTCCTATGGCAACATTTTATTTATTCAAATACACAAACAATTGCTTTAAAAATACATTTTAAGGTACAAAGCATACACAACAAATTGCGTACTGTTTTCAATTAGCAGAACCAAACACAATTCATAACACTATATAAAATTTCATTTCTTCTTAAGTCCTAACACTGGGCTTCAACTATATGTACTAACTTCTACCACTTAAGCATATAAAAAAGGGCTATTAAATCCAATATTTTACAAATCCATCAGTTCTCCTGGCCTATTTAGCTCAGCAGGTAGGTCCGTGTGCATGAGTCAGTCCACAATGATGAAAGGCATTTACTATAGACTCCTCAAAGGGTCGGCAATGGACAACCTGTACAAGATTTATGCTTTAAATAATAAATGAACTAAACACCTTGAAGTAATTGGCTGTGTGAAGCCTCACACTAGGCCAGATAGCTTGTCTGTACAAAGTAAAATAAGATTAAATAATAAATGAACAGTGCAGAGGTTTTCTAACCAAACTAATTCTACACGATTTTTTTAAGTGCAAGTTGTTCATGAGTTGAGATGCTTTCATGATTTCATGCTGGTGTCATGGGGCCAGTCTCTTTCTTTGTCAACAGTAGCTATCTCAGAGGTCTGTGCTCTTTCTGGTGATGATGTTAGGAACTCAGTACTCTACTTCCCTGTGCAAGATAATGCAAGCAGCCTACAGAACTATGTAAGCATGTCAGGAGTTCATCAAAAGCTCATTCTCCATTTCAATTTTGTAAGGAATGAACACATCAAGCTTTTGACCACACAGGTAGCAAACCTCTAGAAAACTGGCATAAATTCATTAACTCATTCACAAATAAAATGTGCAAACTCCTCACTGATGGGATTATACTGATAACAGAGTCATGGGATTTACCCACAGTAGTTATAATGTAGCATTTCACATTCAACATTTTTTCTTTAATGCTGGCAAATGTTTCCAAAACATCTTCCAGCTGCAAACTAACACTCTGACAGCCTTGTGCAGAAATTCTCTCTCTTAAATATGACACTGTAGGCCATCTTACTCCCAGTTCACAATCACATAAATCCCTGTTAAAACTACAGCTTTATTATCCATATAAGTACCAGTGTAAAATATTTAAATTAGTTTGCAAAGCCTCTTTTAATACGATCAAGCAGTCTAAAACTAAGTCAGAGACACCAATGAGACCAGTGGGTCACAGACAGTCCACAGCAGATTTGTTTTCTAAAACAAAGCAAATTCATTTAATTTTGTTACTAGACTCAAAACTCATTACAAAAACCGCAGATACTAGGCATTCCAGGGAGAAGAAATAGCTTGAAAGGAAGAAAGTGGGAATATATTTAAAGGGTTTAAAGGCCAGTTCTCAGCTGGTGTAAAGCACCTTAGCTCTAGAAATTTAAATAGACTTTCCTAGATTTACAGAAAACAAAGGTCTTGCCCTTTATCTTCAGGGAAGCTACCTTCACTAAAAGAGGCACAGGGCAAAATTTGTCAAAATATTTCATATTTCTGGTTTAAACTTTTGTCATGTCTCTGAAATGCCCGAATCTTAAGACTTACTTATGACTCCTCTACTTTAAATGTGTGAAAGCAGCTTGTTTTGAGAACACTGAATTAGAGGAGCACTCCTGCAGTCCTCGGTAGGCTCACATCCTCCCTCACTGTCCATCATTTCTGTACAAGGTTGATTGACATATGCCTCGGGGAACACCTATACACTGTAAAGCAGCATTTCCAAGGGTTTCATTCACAACCTACCTCAGGGCTCAGCACCCCAAATTTGGGAGCTGCTCCTCCAGAGCAGAACAGAAGTAGTCTGGAAGTAACTCTACCACAACAATATGAATAACAAAAAGAGAATGAGGAAAAGGTTAAAAAAAAAAAAAAAAAAAAAAAAGGAATGTATCAAATGTTTAAATAGGGGAAATTAAACATAATAAATAAATAAATAAAATTGTTTCAAAGAACTGTAATGAAATGTTAAGGCTACCCCTTTAAAACACACAAGCAGCATTTATGCAGCCAATAATCTAAAGTCCCTGTGACCTTGGCAGCCTTACAGGGGTAATCTTCACATAAGATGAATTATTCTTGAACAATTGCTTTAACGTATTAGGCACAAGCATACTGTCCTTCAATATTAGGCATGCTTGTCTTTCCACATCCTTATTTCTAAACAAACGTATTTATTAAGGACAAAGCCAGGGGGGAGGGAAAAAGAAAGAGAGAAAGAGAAATAAAAGATTACATTCCACGCAAATATGCTCCACAACACAAGAAAAAACAAATTTATTGTAGTCCATAGAGATGAAATTATTTGTCAGAACAGACTTTCTTAAAGATTTCAGAGCACAAGCTAACTCTCAGTGAGCCCTGCTCATAGAAGATTTAATCCATCCAAGCTTCTGAGAAAAAAAACCAAAAAACTTTCAGGGAAATCAGTAGGTAAAGAATGAACTCAAGCTTTTTAGTGACCCAGATACATCCCACAAACACACCAACTGACACCCCAGTGACTATAAAGGAAACTCTCTCAAATTACGTGGAGAAATCCTCCACATAAGAGAACCAGTACTTTGCCATCCATCTTCCTGTGCTAGGTTCATTTATACACTGGTGTCTTACCTACCAAGAGAGTAACAATTTGGGCCAGACATGAGTACAGAGTCATGCATTCTCCATGATCTGAAGAGGGAGCCAAGCAAGTTTGTAAGAAAAATTATGATTGCATCCAATAGCAAAGATCTGTACTCAAAAGTACATACGTTTTGTTGTTTTTTCCCCCCAAACTCAAGTACTTTCCAATCCTATTTCTTAGCTACATTTAGAGATCAAAACATTTTGAAGAGGATCCATATCTCTAAAAAGAGGATCCAGACCAAGACACAGCATTACTGGGCTGAGTGGAACTACCTATATATCTGTTTAAACAAAACAACTAGCGGAATTTCCATGTAAAACTCTTTGCAAGCATAAATAAAGAAATGTGTGCCACAGGACCGAAGCATAAAAAGATGGAAATTTGGAAGGCACCTTAGATAAGAACCACATTCCTTCAGCTTCATGTAAATCCTAAGAGCTTCTAAATAACCAGTGACTGTTCAGTTCCCACAGGCTCCCCAGGCCTCTACAATCCTGGTTCTGTTCATGCTTGAAACCTCCTAGCTCTCCCCCAAGCAAGGTAAGGGCACAGACATTATGCAGCTACCTGACCCCCATCTCCAGCAACATGCCCTGATCCGACGCATCCTCAGATCCAACCTCTGTGGCTAGGTTTTCCCACAAAATACCCCTGCAGTCATGACTTTATTCAAAACCAGAAGTTGGAAGAGAACGTGTGTGCATCTGTTCACATAGCAGCTTATTAGTTAGAACAGTCATGAAAAATGGAGATAGCAGGTACAACGTCCTCCCCTGCCTGAGGGATCGAACCGTAAGGGCCTGCGCCAACCACCAGCATCCCCCCTTTCAGAGCGGGTGGGCACTCGTAATAACCCCTGCACCCTGTACAAAGGAATCAGTATTAATTGGGCCAGAGAGAAAGAAGGTGTAGACATACACAGCTTACCTACCTAGTGATCAGGGTGTTCACTTGAAAAGGGGGGGCTTCAATTCCACCCTAGTCAACAATTGAATTAGTAGCGGTATATCACAAAGGATACACTGGAAAAACAATCTACGGGATGAATGCACAACCTCCTAAAAGCTACTGTGAGTTATTTGTATTATTTTTTTCTGCATTTGGATTCTCTTGGACTTTTAAAACATGTATCTAGAAGCATGAATTGCTAGACAGGGAAACGCAGCTTTCCCAGTGCCATAGGCTAGGCACCAGTTTTGGGGCACTGGCACAGACCTTTCTCCAGGCCACGCTGTAGCACCCCTCTGCCATGTAGGTCAGGTGAAACCTTACAGGTTTAATGTTTGTTATTGAACCTGTGCACACTTAACAGCTGTTGAACAGTATACATTGCCATTAATGTTTTTTCTTCTTCAGTGTCAGGGAAAAGTAAAAAGAGCCCAAAGTTGAAGGGGATCTTCACAGGAGACAAACACAGGAGAGTCTACTGTTGTTTGGTTTGCTCTCCCATTCATCACAAACACAGCAAATTAATCATTCCACTTGATTTGTTGGCTTTTAAACACCTGGGTCAATGAAAACTGGATACATACACCTGAGGTTAGAATTTTTGTCTTACATTTTAAAACCTGCCGAATGTTTGCTATATAATATTGAGAGTGGGTCCCTAACATACTGGCTAGCAATGTTCAAGAACTATTATCTCTGTGGGAAACAGTGACAATACATGGGAGGAAGCATCACCTTTTTAACTTCTTTCCAATAACCACTTTTCTTTAGGTTGGTACCTTTGTCATATTAAAATACATCACACCTATCAAACCAGTGCCAGAGGTCTGCACAAATGAATAGTCATATGCTCATGTCATTAATAAACAACGTAGGAATTCCAGGAGCTCCAGTGTGTGTACAATACACAATATATTTGCTGAAGTACTGCTCATGTCATCTTATCCCTCAGTGATTCATAGATCACGTGGAAAAGAGACAGGTTTTGCAAATTTTGCTATTGAAAAAGGATAAGTGATGAATTCTATATTTATACTACTAAAGGAAAATTTGCAATCATGATACAGCAATGCTAGAAGAAAGGGGTATGTGTGTGATATATTGGCCAGCCTTGACTGTGACTGTTCCTGCAGTGTAAGAATTTCTTTATCCAAGGACAACTACTTTCACCTTCCCATCTGTCCTGTGAATTTTTTAATGTCTGAGACAGGTGGCCTGTTGGAAACCTAAAACCCTGTGGGTACAAAATATGATTAAAATCTGATGTTAGGCTCTATGATAAAGAAGAGCTCTATGTTTAGTTGAGAATTTGTAACTAACCTGCAAAAATATGTCAAAGGTAATTTGAACTCTACATAACCAAAATCTTTTTAATTCAAGTTCAGCATATGCTATATCCAAACTTTGCTTGCAATCATTTCCCCACAGATCAAATATGTATCTTGATAAGTATACATACTGCTTTTTTTTTAGAAAAATCTTTAAAGGAGTATTTTAATTAATGCTTCATTCCTAAATATATTAACATGCCTAATATTATTAACAACAATAACATAAAAGATTAATATGTTGAACTCATTATTTAATAACTTCCAGAACATGCAATTAATGCATCATAATAAATTCTTAACAATTATTAAAACAAATATCTGAAAACTTCTGAAGGCATATCAAGAATTCAAAGGCTGCGGGGTATGTAATCTTGCCCCTTTTTGGAGAAGAGGATGGTGATTTAAATGGGTCTTTTATACTTTCAATTATTCCCCAGCAAAAAAGAGCAAGAAGCCTAATTGAAATCTGTTTAGAGGAAATTCAGAATCTATGCAGAGTTTAAAAGTTTGGCATAGAATATCAAGTGCTGAATTTTGCAGATAATTAAAATTTAAAATGTTAAATGATTTATCTTCTTGTAAATATTTAAGGGGATTTTAAAAAGGCAAGCAAGAAAATGTAGTATGTGACTATATTGTGTATTGTCAATCTGAATTTATCAGAAATGGTACATGGACTAGGTTTTTCTGTCTTTTTCGTAATGGTGTGGTATAAGGAGAATTTTTTAAAAATTCCAAAGAATTTCAACAGATTTAAATATATTCAGTGAAACTCAGCTAAAGCTGATTTAACATTTGGGTCTAATATGTTATAAAACACATGAAAAAGGCCCTGCAAGGCAAACTTGATAGATGACTTTCCAGCGATATCAAAACTAAAAGACATTGAAACTTAACTATGAAATATCATACCAGTGTACCCTTAAACCTACATACTTGCAAGAGAGTCTGTAATGCCCAGAGTGTGATTCTCAGGCTAATGACATTTACTAGTTGTACAGCTGTGTAACTCCTCTGGCTTCTTTGAGCTATTTCTGATTGCACCAGAGTAAAGAAGATCAAATGCAACAAGGTAATATGGGCAGATGTGGGAAAATATTTAGGGTCTGATTCAAAGCTAGGACCTGAACTTCTATCTGGCTTTTCACCTCGTTTTATAAACATTTCTGAGAATTAAATTCTCAGAAAGGGAACTGTGGAAATTAATTAATTGCTTGGAAAAGTTTTAGATGTTAAGTGCTCTGGGTTTTCTTTATTTTGTTTAAATAGTGATACAGGTAGTTTCTGGCCCCAGCAAGAAGGGCTGGCTGGAAGAGCTAAGATAATTGTTCCATCTTCTCTCCCTCTCCCACTATCCACTAGCATGGCCTACAAAACACGCATTCTGTATTTTCTGATGTGTGATGATCATGTAGAGCCTATTTCCTTCCTTGATCTGCACCGAAAACCTTTCATTTGTTCATGGTAATTAAAACCATTACATTAATTTTAAATTTAATATTTGTACCATTTCACACTTTTCCTTATTATATAATTTACCTGTAAGTTCTTATGTGATACTTTCTGAAGTTCCGTTCAATCGTTAGAACTCATTCCTTGAGTATCATGTGCAAGATCACACAATTGCTTTTTTAATGACAAGTATCCTAAATGATGCATCAAAACGCACGTGCCCTGTTTCACCATTTATATTTATATGCTAGATCTGCATTTACACCACAATGTTGAAATCATGTACTTTTGGCCTACAGACAGGCAAATCTTCCAGTGAAAGGCCAGAACTCTTAAATGGCAAAACTAGCTGATTTTATCCTTGAAGCTGAAAAGGTTAGAAAGAAAGTCTGCCTCAACTGAATCCAACAGTTTGGGAAAATGAAGAAGTAGTACCCAGATCTAAGATGCAACTCTGATTCAGAGAACATTAAACAGAATGTTTTTTACTCTCTGCTGTTTGCTATTAATAAATTTATAATAATAGGGTGGTCAGTATCTCTGTTCTCCAAAACGAAAGTCAAATGCAAAATCAATTCCTTGCACAGATGTGCAAGGAATAACCACACTATTTCCTCACTCTGAAAAAGACGCCAGTTATTCACGTAGAAATCTAGAATCCCAGGCAAGAGCAGTAAAGAAGTCAGGTGGCAGTAGATAACAGGCGATACAAGGAGGCTATAGCTGATGGCTAGCAAATAATCACTCACTACAAAGAAGTTACAGGACATCCCAACGTGAGATCATCTTATATAAATAATTTTAAACCGTTCCAAGAACTTCAAAAATGAGAGATATTAATGGGGGGTGGGGGGGTGTGATAAACCCAGAACAGGCATAAACTGTCATATATTCAAAGCCTTAAGTACATCAGCAACAAAAAGCTCAGTCTGAGATTGCTTGAATGGTAAGTCCTTCCAGATAGGCAATGGCACATGGGATAAATTCTGGGAAATACAGAGCACCTGCAATCCCCTTCATCTTCAATATCCAGCATAACTCCAAGTGAGAGCTGCAGGTGTTCGATTCCACTTGGTATTAGTCTCTGAGCATTCAGTAAGTACTACGAAAGGCAAAAAAAAATATAAAGTAATCAAAATGTTTGGGATTTTGTATTGCTATTCACATTTCACTTTGTTACAGGAAATGTAAGACTGGGAATGTATTATTTATTCAGAGGCTAAAAACAAACAAGCTTATTTATGTCACAGAAACAGTATTACATAACCTTTTTTTTTTTTTTTTTTTAACCACCACACAACTGCAGTTTTGAAGGAATGAAAGAATATCTCCTAAAGTTTCAAAGGCCACTATACCTTCCTGCCAAGCTCTGCCCAAGAGAGCCCTATTGTCTGCCCCCTTCTTTCTCACAAGTTTAATTCACTCAGATTATAAAGAGGACAGAATTAAATCCTCAGTCTTCTGCACCACCACACAAACTATGTCTGCAAAAACACTCCTTCTACCTTAGCTGAAAAAATCCAGTATGCTATAATGTATACATCATGCCATATCTACATAAGAGCCGTAACTATGTTTTCCTGAGAACCTATGAAGCATATTTCCTTTTTGCCTGCATTACTTTCACGTAACAGAAAAAAAAAATTATTATGGATACTATATATTTGAAGTAGACCATGCATTACTGGAATTTTTTTTTGTCAGGTGGAGTACCAATGGACTGGGCTTAGACACATGAAGTTGTGAAAATTAGATGAGAGAAAACCACCACTTGTCTGCTACTTTCTGTAAGAAGGAAATATTTTGCAGACCATTTCTAAAACCAGAAACACTTCTCAGCTGTTGTTGACATACCAAAAATAACGATATGAAGGCAAAGGCCCCAGGAGTATATAGCATCAGCCAGTGAAAGCAGGCTTTAGCATTACATGAAGCGTTTTATGATCTGTTTCAAAAAAACCCCTCTGAATTGTTTTAACTATCTGATTCACACCCTTACTCCCAGAAATAACGAGTCTCCGTCAGTGCCAGTGGTTATCTAACTAGTTTCAACAGCGCTGTAGAGCCACATCCTTTATCACTATGACTATACTCCAATGACATGCAAAAAAAAACCACATGAGAACTTGCTTATTCTTTTAGCATACAGCCATTGTGCTGCTTGGCTGTTTTCCATATACCCCAGACCATGTCAGCGTTAAACACCCAGAGATCGCTAGCTTGCTGAGAGGGTTTACGGCAGGTCACTTCTGGAATTTCAGGCTGCATTTGGCCTTAGTCAATAGCTTTTTCTATTTCCCTCATCAACTTCAAAATGCAGCTGCTCCGAACAGCTCTCTTTAGCACTTTTGTCCTGTGCTCTGCTCGGCTTCCCTGGATCTCCTCATTTCTCTGCTCTTACAAACAAGGAAATGAAAAAACCTACGCTATCAGGAAAGAGAAAGGTTTTAATTCCTGCTGGGTGCTTGGTGCCTGTAAGACTGTTCAGAAAGTTTCCTGGATTTATGAATTACATTCTGGCTTATTTTTGCAAGACAAGCAAAAATAAGACTGAAATCTGAAGTGGAAGTTTCATCCTGACAGACAGAGGAATTCAGTGACCGCCTACAGTGCAAATGACAATATTCATGGGAGAAGCAGAGAGATTAGCACCTCTAAAAGAAACACACTCTGATTAAGGAAAAGGCAGCCAAAATGCAGCAGCAGAGGAAGAGACTCTTCCCCTGAAAGAAATGTCCCGGCAACCATCCATCCATAGGGTGGTCCAAGAGTTCAGAGGATGGTCAGAGACTCTTTAGACAATGTCCGCTACTGTTCTTGCTCTGGCAGCACTGTGTGGAGCAAAATATTGCCAAAAACACAACACTACACTTTCCAAGCTTCCTTTCTTTTTTGTGCTGCCCAGATCACGTATTACCAAAAGCATGTACTGTGCCTCTTTGTTGCTGCTTACATGTGTGTAAGTCATTTGCTAACATCTGAACAAAATATTAGCATCTAAAAACTCCTAACTGCTTTCCTTTAATTTAAATAAGCACTTGTGCTCTGATAGGCCTCATTTATTTGCTTGCTGTCCAATGATACTACAATGAATGAAAATCAAGAAGTATGTAGTCAAAGAAAAATAAAGCCATGAAGAGTGCTGAAGATATTTTCCCCAAGACATTATATGGGCTCTGTGTTCAGGATGACCTTTTGGGTCTTTTTTTTTATTTGTTTTTTAAACTGAATTGCAAATGTATTCCTGAAAATGTATCACATGGCTTAGGAAATCGGGATGGGGGGGCAGGCAGGGAGACGGGAGAAAAAGCCTGCAAGGAAATTTCTTGCTCAAAGTTTTCGGCATGTAAAAACAACACATTGTAAAAACATCTACTTGGGCAAGGGCAGAAAAGCTAAAGAAATCAGCTGGAAAAAGTCGTAGTTTCAGAAGGGAAGATGAAGCCTTGTGAACAAGCTGCAAAAGGTCAGTTCTCCAACATGTCACATACAACAGGACTGACAATGAGATCAACCCCTTTCTCTGCAACCAATCCTTTAAAGTACCGGAGTGCTTGTTTTCATTATAGCTGAACTTTGAGCAGTCAAACAACAAAAGAATTGGTGTCACCTTTTTTTGCTTAAAAAAAGGAAGTTATAATATGACCTGGATTCTCCAAATGGTTACTTATTGCAATATTAAACTGAGAACAATTTTACTTTATAGTACTATGTAAAATTTATTTTGTATACATAATACACACAAAGATTTCTGCAATAATTTAACATTTCATATCTGCCTTAAATATCTGTAACTTGAAGTGGATAAGTTTGTATTAATTATACGTGTTGTTTTGATTGGCAGAAACTTTGCGCTCAGTTGGCTGACAAAAGACTTCTAATACCTCCTATGTTACAATATTTTATTTGTAATCCACGGGGGGAAAAGCAATAAATTAACCTGTTAGAAGCTCAGGTGATTGGAATAGACTGTGTTGATAAAACTTTTTACATTAAGCCATATTTTTTATGCATTAATGGTGCTTATATGTGTTATAGTACAGTTATCATTCAGTTAAATTCTTCGAGGGTTGTATTTTCAGTTATTTAGAGATAGCACATACATTTCCATTTAACAAGATCTAATTTCCTCCTCCTCTCTCACCTTCTCTAGCAGAAGGGTAACAATTGCTATTTATTTTACAAATAATTACTAATTTGTAGAAAAAACCCCTAACCCATCACTACCACCCAGCAGGGAATTTGATTTCATATTAGCACATAAAAGAAAACGACTGTAGAAATTCCACATAAATATCAGCCAAAGTTTAACAGAAGCAGATACATCACTGAAAATGCCTCCTTTTTTTCTCTCCATAATCCTACAATCCTTCCTTTCTTTCCTGACACAATAGAAAAACATGTGGTTTTCCTATTAAAAAATACATATAAATATATAAATATCATATACATTTGTACTATGTAAAATTTAACCCTTTTTAGCCTCATTAGTATTGCCAAAAAAGGTTTAATACCGCAAAAGCCTTCCTGTAGTTCTGCTTAGCCTAAGGCAGAGCTAAGGCTCAGTCTCTGTTGTTGCATAAACCTCCCCGTTGCTCACCTGGGCACCGCAGAAACTTCTAAACTCTTTGGTTTGGTAGTAGCTGCAGCTGCACAAAATCTGTTGCAGCTCTACAGTGTATCTAAGGCTGTCAATAGGTTTTTGAAATGAAACCATTGTTGATAAAAACCGAACTGATAAATAACTGGCAAGAGCTGACCATTCTGTTGCCAAATACACACCCTGAGGATGCCTAGCAGGTAGACACCAGCAAGTACCGCTGTTTCAGGTAGCACAGGATGAACGCTACCAAAACTAGCAGCACCTCTTGGGAGGAGGAGAAGAACCATCTGTTACCTCCTACCTCTCCCACCAAGCCTGCCCAGTGATCTGCTCAGTCCTGCAGAACTCCCAGTTTGTTTACTGTGCAATGCATCAAACTGTTCAGGACTTGTTATGGTTTGTTCTATTTGTAGTGCAATATATGCTTATTAGCAAAGATGCTGGTGTTCCTGCATCTGTCCTTTGCACTTACCTTGATGCCACAAGACAACTTTCAGTTACTCTCTTAACCTTTCCACCTGCCACCCCGTCTCTTGTTCTTCTCAAAGTATGGAACACGTAATTTAAAATTGCCATCTAGACAATCTCCATTTGACTTCCACAAATGCACTGACTGTAACACTCCTCACCAGAATCTCTAATCCCTTCAGTCAGCAGGCTATCTCCACTCCTTACTTTCTCTTCAACACTGACCATATTATTTTTCCAAAGCTTTCGCTTCCTGTTCGCCCTCTCACTTCTTCCATTACTGCATCATCATAACTATTCCTCTGCCTCTATAACAGCTGCTTCAGCATGTCTTTTTATAAGCTGTCACATTCAGCTTATGCCTAAATCTTGCCCATTCTTTCTATGTGAGATCTTTGAGATACAAATGGTTAAAACTCTCATCCAAGTTGTCATCATTTTGTGTCCATATTACTACAGCCCCCAAGAAATGCCATCTTACCCCTTTTCTATCCATCTGGAAATTTGCTACAAAGGTGGTGGGGTTTTTTCTTTGACCATGACACTCTTCCACTTTGGAGGAGTTAAACTATTTTAACAATTTAATTTCTAATGTTTAATTTAAATGCTAAAATAATCCACTTATTTTCTGCAAAGGACCACTAGTTAATAAAAGTAAATCAGTCTCTTTATATGAAAATGGAGTATCTGTAACTTTCAAATATTTTTCTCCTTCCACGCTGAGACGAAAACTAGAATGTTTTCAATTTTCTCCAACCATATAACAAAAGGAGGTAAGATACAGGTATTTACTCTAGAACAGCATATGGTCTATAGCAAGATGTATCAGATCTAATTTCAGGTCCAAGCATTAATTAACCTTAGTTACATGAACAACACATTCATCATTGAAGTGACTTAGAAAGCCTCACTCCAGAGTAGCCAACAGCTTGAGAATTAAAATATTTAAGTAAAGGGAAGATAGCTAAATTTGGCTCTGAGCTTTCCAAATCCAAATAAGCAACCACTTATTGGATACTGGAAGATGCAGTAATCTTGAGGCACTCCTCTTTGCTCTCTTCTAAATGTAAGAATCTTTTCCTATTAACCACTTTGTCTTTTGATAAAAATAACAACTTATTTTTAAATGGTTTTTTTCAAACCAACTAAAATAAAAATCTAAAGTAGCTCTACTTAAAATTACAATTACCACTTTATTCTGCATAGCAGCATAGAATATATTACAGTCCCCAAATGACTGAGTTATGGTGTATAAAATGTTACTCACTAAAAAAGGAAAAAGACAGACAAGCAAATCTTCAGAAGAAGAGATTTAAGCAAAGAGCATGAGCTTCCTAAACTGAGAAAGGCAGCTTATTCCTTAGCTGTTGGGCATAATGGTAAAATCCTCCATCACGCAAGGTTTGTAGTTTTGTAATTGGAACTTGCACTAAGAGGGCACTGAAGAGCACAGAGACCTGGAAGCGATATATCTCAAAATTAAATCAGGAGATATATTCAGGACCTTGACCATGAAGGGGCTGACAGGTCAACTTCACAATCAATCCTTTGTTTCTGAGTAGCCAATGCAGCAATGCTAGGATTAGGGAGATATGCTGTCTTTTTTTGCAAGATACACTTCTCTGGCAAAAGAGTTTTGCTCAAGCTTGGTAATGAGACCACTTGGCAGGCCAGTGAGCAAAGCATTATAGTTGTCTAGCTTGGAGGAGATAAAACCCTGAGCCAGCTTCTCACAAACAGACAAGGATAAATACGGACAAAGTATGGTTTCATTTTTCAAATGACAGTAGGAAGTCTTAATAATCTGCCCAATGTGATGCTTAAAGGACACTTCGGATGCCAACAGGAATATGGATAGTGAAGTGGTAATCCTGTACTGCGAATAATATATACACATAAAAGCTACATCAAAAATGGAGGTGGTGTTAAGCTTAAAGCTAGAGCCACAAAATGAAAAACCTTCCTTTTACTTGAATTTAAATAAAGAAAATCAACATAACTTATTTTTTAATGTTTTCCAGGGAACTTATCCAGGCAATAAGAGCACAGTCTGGGTTTGCTGCTTTAACCCACAAGTGATTTAGCATGTCCCCAGCACAGAAAGGAATCTCAGTATCAACCCAAAGATTAATCTGGCCCCAAAGGCAGCGTACAAGCATTAACCCTAACAACCTGAAAATAGAACTCTAGAACATCAGACCCAGCTATCACAGAATGATAGAACAGTTTGGGTTGGAAGGGACTTCTAAAGGTCAGCTAGTTCAACTGCCCCCCTGCAATGAGCAGGGACATCTTCCATTAGATCAGGTAGCTCAGAACCCCATCCAACCTGAACTTGAAGGTTTTGAGGGATGGCGCATCTACCGTCTCTCTGGGCAACCTGCTTCATTCTTTCACCACCCCCATCACAAAAAAATTCCTCCTTATATCTAGTCTGAATCCACCCTCTTGCATCATTACCCCTTGCCCTGTTGCAACAGGCCCTGGTAAAAAGCCTGTCCCAGTCTTTGTCATTAAGCCCCCTTTAGGTACTGGAAGGCTACAGTAAGGTCTCCCTCGAACCTTCTCTTTTCCAGGCTGAGCAACTCCAGCTCTCTCAGCCTTTCCTCACAGGAGAGGTGCTCCATCCCCGATGATTTTTGTAGCCCTCCTCCGGGCCCGCTCCAGCCTGTCTGGGTCTTCCCTGCGCAGAGGGCCCCAGAGCTGGATGCCGCACTGCAGGTGGGGGCTCAGCAGAGCTGAACAGAGGGGCAGGAGCACCTTCCTTGACCTCTGGCCACACTCCTTTTGATGCAGCCCAGGGTACGGTTGGCTTTCTGGTCTGTGAGTGCACGTTGCACTATTGTATTGGCAGATGTGAAATCACCCCCCAAATATAACACTGCCTGATGAACCCATCAGCTTTGGACTAGTTTGAGATGGTGCCTGTCAGAAAGCCCAGTATACTTCTTGCATTATGAATAAAATACAAGAAACAAAGTTCTGCAGAAAAAAATTTCAGCTGCATGGAATGTCTTCTTCACTGTTGTAGAAATGAGCATTTAGCCAAAACATTTGTCTACGGTCTGTAAGTTTTATTCAGATTTACAAGATCTTTACTGTTTACGAGATGAAAATTCCTTTAGCAACCTCAGAAGGAAAACACAGTTAATAGCATTGGAAGCCATACCAAAAAAAAATATATTTAAATGAGAATTGAAACAAGAAATTAATTTCAACACTTCCCCCCAGTATTTTAGTTAACCTGTACGATGATACCTCCTAGGGAAGGCATAAATTCAGCCCAGTTATCTAAGCATTTAATAGAACACTGGACATGGGTTTGATACAGACCACTGAGACTGTGCACATATAAAGTTTGTGTCTGGATACCAGTAAGTCAGGGCTTATAACTTGGCAAGGAAGGAAAATACTGACTGTCAAGAACAACGATTACCAGGACATCAGGGCCCAAGGAAAACTGCTTTAGCCATGCAACATCTTAATGATAATATAACACAGTCCTTAGCTGGAGACTACATTTGGGTGATAGGGCTATGTTTTAAGAGATATAAAACACAAATTGTAAAAACATATTACAATTTGGTTCTTGCAATAGACAACCATAGAGTTTGCAAACGTTTTTATTACTTCTCCCTCAGAGCAAGTACAGTTCTTCATGGCTTTCACACACTAAAAGAAATTCCATCCGTATGAAATGCTTTCCATCTGAGATTTACATTTTATTCCAACACACAAATCAAGATGCTGGAATTTACATTTGCAAATATTTGCAGGTTTCTTGTGGTTTATGCCTCTTGGAGGTTCACTAAAGACTTCCCACATTCTGTTGAAGGACTTTGTTCAAGAAGTATTGTTTAAGAGTACAGTTAATGCAGACAAAATTAAGCTGAACACTTCAGAAGCAGCCAGGAAGGAGTAATGAGGAAACAAAAAGGATTTAGTCTGGTTCATTAATAATTTTAATTTCTATTTTATATTTTAGTTTCTTTGTAAGTTTCCTTACAAGTTTCTGCTTATAAAACAGAAGCGGAATACAATTGAAGATTTATTAATCCATTTTAAAACTAGGACAATTATAACCATCTGTTCTGACCTCCAGAATGTACAGGTTTTAAGGTTCTGCCAAGCAGTTTGCATACCATATCCATAACTTCTGCTTGAGCTAAAAAACTTGGGGTTTAGAGTGATAACAAATCTTGAAACACCAACAACACATAAGGGCTTGGTTTGATAAAAATAGCATCAACTTGGTTTAATCACAGACATGTCCAAAACTACTTATTTTCTCCTCCCACCTTTGTGCTGTAGACCTGGTATAGAATGTATCTGTTGTCAGGTTAACATCTTAGAAAAAGCTAATTGGAGTTTCCCCACCCCCTTGCTTGGGCTTGAACTTCTGAAGCATCATATTTAGCCCATGCTGAAACATTCTGAACACCATTTGTGTTCAACAGAACGAAAAGAAAAAAACAATTTGGCAATCCTTAAGTGTCCTGTTCATACAGCTTATGAAGCTTGCCAAAAATTCCTGTGCACTTTACAGTATTTATAAGCCATTCTAGAATACTGCTCTTGATTTCATAAGGCACTTCATCAGAAGTAACCAGATGATGAGATTATGAACTCAAGAATTGTCCACTGAAGTTGGAACAGTCAATTTTGAATAATATAAAAAGTTGTTTAAAAGCACACATAAAAGTAATTTTTAAAATATACTTTGGCAACAGTCTCTCATTTGACAGCAGTAACAGTAGATCCAGTTGCTATCCAAGAAAACTGTTCTTTTCAAAATATACTAGTAAAAAATTAAAAATAATTAAATGGGTACCAAAACTGGCTGGATGGCTGGCCTCAGACGTTAGTGGCTAATGAGTTGTACTGTATTTTGGAGGTTGATTGGAGCACCACAGGGGTCTATCATAGGACTTGGCTGTTTAGCATCTCTTATCAGTGACCTGGGAAAAGTGTCAGTGGTCTCTTGTCACTGTGGAGATGAAAGCAAACTGAGGGGGTTCACTTGATGCACTCGTGAGCAGGGCTGTCACCCAAAGGGACCCAGATAGGCTGGAGGATTGGGCCAACAAGAACCTTGTGAAATTGCCCACAGACAAAGCCAGGGGCCATGGGGTCTTGTTGGGCAGTGAGCTGAATGTGAGCTCACAGTGTGCCCCTGCACAACAGCATCCTGGGCAGTACTGTCAGGAGCACAGCCAGTAGATCAAGAGGATAGATTATGTATCTACTCTCAGCCCTGGGAGATGACATCTAGATGTTCTGTCTAGTTTTTAGTTCACAAATTCACGAAAGATACTGGACAGCTCAAGGAGTTCAGCAAAGGACTATCAGAGATGATCAGGGGCTAGAGCACTTGCCCTATCAGCAGAGGCTACAGGACTGGGGCTAGTCCAGCCTGGAAAAGAGGTAGATTTGGGGTGGGTAACCCAGAGCAGCCTGCCCAATACCTGTGGGGAGAGCACAGAGAAGATGGAGCCAGGCACTTCACAGTGGTACCTGGTGGGCGGTGAGGGACAACAGGTGTAAGTACAAATGAAAGACTCAGACCAGATAAAAAAGGAAAACTTTTTCACTGCAAAGACAGTCAAGCAGTGCTGAAGGTTGTACAGGGTGGTTGTAGCATCTCCATCCTTAGAGGTTTTCAAGACCTGACTGGAAAAAGTCCCTGAGCAGCCTGGCAGCTGACCCTGCTTGAGCAGGAGGTCGGACTAGAGACCTCCCAAGGTCCCTTCCAGCCTGAGCTGTCCTATAATACTGTGATCCAGTATCTGTCAGAAACAAAAATACTCTGCACTGAACTTTTCCATTACATTTAAGAATACAGTAACAGGTTTAGAAATAAGCTATACAGACGTTTAGATTCCAAAAACAGAAGATTCCTGTATAACACATATAACACAGGTAATGGGATTCTCAAACGGATTCTTGTTTGAACTGCTGCATACAACATAGAAACACAAAACCTGATTTTCTTTTTCTGAACAGCTGCAGAAACATCTCCCAATACCTGAATTTGTTTCAAAGACCGATATAAAAAACTGTGACTCCTAATGTTAGTTTAGATTCATGTAACAAACTCCCATGCATTTAATCACTACCATTTGTGCTAGTTTGTTACTAAGATACTACAGCCATATCTTTTTACTCTAAACAGTGATACACTCTCTTGGCGTTTTATAACAACCACTCCAGTTTCAAAGTAGACAGAAGTATTTCTGTTCCACACTACTATTAAAAATGCATTAACTTACTCTTTATAATAGTTCAAATCAAATAAACTCTATAATGTGTGCAGACATACAGACATAATGCCATTTCCTTGCCTTATTTTCCTTTCTCAATTCTCATGCTGAGAATAAAATCTGTGAAACTGGACAGTAATAAGGGTTAAAAAAAAAGGCAAATGATCTAATTAAATAGTTTCTGATTTATATAGTGAAATTTGATTTTATACTTCTGAATTTTTTTAACACGTATTACATATATTTTTCTTAGGGCACATCTATCATTTGTTACTTTGTATCTTTTGAAGCTTGGCTCAGTATAAAACAAAACAAGACCAAAACTCTTCCACAGCCATTGTGAGGTTAATTAACTCCATATTAAACAAATTTTGAGCTAATTAAACTCAAAGTCAATTCAGCCCATGACAGAAGGTTATTACCTCATAAACAGGATGTACTTTAAAGTTATTAATAATACACTAACATTGCCTTTTCAAAACCTCTGATTAACAAACAAGTGAAAATTAGCATCTGAAATTCTGTTTGTACAGACTGTAGATCAGATTATGTAAATTTATAAATCTCCATTTTTCCAAATGAAAAAGAAGCAAGTAGCAACAGCTGTACAAGTGAGAAAACAGTACAGGTATGGGTCCTAATCCTGAGCAACTTCAAACTCCACTGAGACCTATGAAGTTGTAACAAGGCAACATATTGTTCCATATTCTGTCCTGTCGTGCACTACCAACCATGCAACCAACAATAAAATATAAATATGCAGGATGAAACACTTAGTAAGGAATATCAGAATTATATTTTAAGTGCTAATTTTAAAGTCACCCAAACGTCCTCGTAGTTAATTACGAACACTCTCTTCATATCAAAATGTGAGATTCAGTGGATGAGTGCAGTAGGACAAAAGCGAGCCTTGCCGCTGCTCCAACAAGCTTAAGTTGTGCACAGAAATAAAAATATAAATCTGACAAGTTCTTTTCTAAAAATGGCTGATAATACTTTTGTATTTTCAGAATAAATGATAAATAATTCCCAAACAAAATGATTCAGTAAGTTTCTCTAGACATCAATAATACAAGCCCACAGCCTCAACGCATTTTATGCACAACTAAGTGAAGAACAGGCAAATAAAATCACACAGAAGAAATCTTTTTTGTTCTGTTTCTGATGTATCATTGCTATTTAGCAAGATATCTGGTAGCAGGAAGATAAGAATACTACCAGTAAGAGTGCTTGAATATTTCTAAACATTCTAGAGCTAACCATATGATTTATACAATTACACAGTATACATTCATAAAATGTATGTGCTGAACTCTTATTAATTAATATCATGTGGAATTAAAAAAAGTTGTATGTATGTATCTCACGTATGTAAACACAGATTTCTCCCAAGGATTTCACCAGGAGGAACTGTGCACCGTAGCCTCCTTGGCTTGGTGTCCCTGTGTGCTGCTTACAGTCTTATACATTCCTTAAAGCGCTCAGTCTTCAAGTAATATACAAACTTCGTGTCCTTGGTGCCACACCCTCAAAGCCAAACTGGCTTCTAAGTCAAACTCCTTGAGTGTGCTGTCAAGTGACAAGTTCAGGAATGCAAGACTCGTCAAAAAAAACAAAAACAAACAAACAAAAAAAAAAACGCCAATATAAAAAAGTTAATAAATTTTCAACTAGTTATAAGAAACTTTAAGAAAAATAATCATTATTCAAAAGAAATGAAATTGCCAGTGATTAGTAGGATTCTTTCAGAGCAATAGTATTTGATAGAAGATCATAAGACATACAAAGCCAAGGAAAATAGAAAATTATACTAGTAAATCACAAGCTTTGAACTGCAAACCATAGGTTTATATAATCTTTATAGTGCATGTATTCAGCATTTTTCTTCTATCTTATAAAAAGGTAAAATTTGATTAAACACAACTTCAATGTTTTAGAGATTTCAGGCTCTGAATATGAGAAACAATGAGTAACATTGTAGTATACTTGATCTTTTTTAATGTAAAAAGTATACTTAAGCCTTTCAAGGACAGTTAAAGCAGTAATAATATCTCTAAAAATATTATTCTTCCTTTCTATCACCAAAGTAGTAATAAATAAAGCTGAAAAGTAATTGTTCTCAGCCTTTCTGGCCAACAAATTGGTGGAATAAACACCCTTTAGAAATGGGAAGAATACTACTTAGCTTTCTCAAAGGATTTGGCGAAGAGAAAAAGTAAATAGAAAACTGGGCTTTGGGGTCTGGAGAACAAGAAAGGAAGACTATTATTTGCTGAAGTAAAAACATCAGACAGAAAGGGAGAAAACATGGTTGCTGAAGGAGAGCAGTTGTACTGAAATAGCAACCCCAAACGCCACCGACAGAGATCCAACCATCGGCAGCTTCTGGCCCAGTAAGGACCTCCCCCAGAGTTTTCACACAAGCTAAGTCTTTCCACCTCTTCTAACTGGAGAACAGGTTATCAACAGTGTTCCAAGCGATCAAGAGCAATCCTCACTGCCCAACAGAGACACAAGCTCTAGCTTTCTTGTAAAGCATGCAATTAAATTTGACACACTGATGTAATAGGGAGAGAAACAATGTGGGGTGGGGGGGGTGGAAAGAAAGAAAGAGAGTACACAGCTTTTGAGAGAGAGGACTGGCACCAGTGTTTCCTCCCATCCTCCTGTATCCCAATTACTTTGCACACAGGCTGCTGACTTGCAGGTTTCTCCCTGTATTTTTCATATTTTAAGCACCATGATTTTCATGACCACCCTTTCACATAACAAGGGAAAAACCCTCAAAATCTGGTTTCTTCTGTCAGCTACTAGCACTAAAAAAGCGGTAACCTTGGCATCTAAATGGGTACAGTAATGTGTAATGGAGACAGCAGTATGTGCATTCACGTGTTTACAGTCAACACCATGGATCTGTACTGAGCTCAGAAAAGGCAGGAGTTCTGCAAGTTTTCTGGTGTGGTGGTGTTTTGGGGTTTTTTTAATTCTCATTTTTTGTTACAGGATGGTCACAGGGTCCAGGATCCAAACCTACTCTCTCCTCACGTTTTTCCCTTCTTAGTATCTCCTGCCAGTGTTTATGTGTAGAAGCAATTAATATTTCCAGCCAACATTACCCCTAGAGGTTATCACTGAGTACCTTGGGTCTGCTAGAGCAGAATGGTGTGAAAAGCTTCTGTTGCCTTGGGGAAACCGACCCTAATTTTGTTAATTTTCCATTCTCTCTGACTAATCTAACATAGAATATCTGCAGTTCAGTCAACTACAAATACCTGAAGAGAAAAAAAATTGACAAACCACGCAAACACCCTTTAAAACCCCTCAACTTTAGGTATGAAGCTACACTGTACTGAGAAAGCAAGTGTTAAAACATGAGTGAGGGGAAGCATGAATGTCTTCATGTAGATGTTTTAATTATTTTAAAGTTTTGTTTCACCAGCTCCTCTAATAGCAACACATACCACTAAAAAAGAAAACTGAAATTTAAGAAATTACTATTTTATAACACGTTTTAAGAGAAATTAATAACCAGGAAACTCAGAAATAGCACTCATTAACTGTGTTTAGCCACTGTAAATGCTCAGTTTCTGATTAAGGTGTTGCACCCACTGAAAGCTACTGCATTTTCACGTACAGATGAAATAAAAAAATGAAAAAGGTTTTTGAGTTAACTTTTAAGATTTTTAGGAGTAGAGTGGAAATTACTAAAATATTTCAAAATGCATGTTACTTAATTTTGCAAAGTCACTACATCAAGTATGCATAAAAGTTGTCTTATTTTTCTTTATTGCACATCAATTATCTCTACTGAGATAAGCTCTCTATTGAGATCTCTGTTGAGATAATTGAGCCTATAGTAACAAAAACCTCTACTTAAACATAACAGGGCTTCAAAAAGACTGTTATTAGGGTTTCCATCATTGAATGTACCTTTTCAAAAAATAAATGTCCTACTTTTACTGGAGTTTTACTACATAAACAGGTTATACAATGCAAAACTAGAGTCTTCTCAAATTTATGAGGAGTCTACAGCTTTTTTCTTCTTTGTGAAAAATATGCAGTAGTAAACATTTTTCTTCTGTTTCTATCCTGTGATTGTAGAGAATCTGAGCTGCTGCCATAATTTACAGTTTCAGCCAGAGAGAATCAGTGGTAATACATAAATTCCTACATTAATAACGTCCAGATGGAGATCAGTGATGAGTGGTGTCCCTTAGGGGTCCATATTGGGACCAGTGCTGTTTAATATCTTTACCAATGACACAGACAATGGGATCAAGTGCACCCTCAGCAAGTTTGCAGTGACACCAGGGTAAGTGGTGCAGTGTACATGCCGCAGGGATGGGATGCCATCCAGAGGGACCTGGACAAGCTTGAGAAGTGGGCCCATGTGAACCTCATGAATTTCAACAAAAGACCAAGTGCAAGGTCCTGCACCTGAGTCAGGGCAATCATTGGTACCAATATAGGCTGGCAGATGAGAGCAGCCCTGCTGAAAAGAACTTTGGGTACTGGTGAACAAAAAGCTGGACATAAGCCAGGAATAGTGCACTCACAGCCCAGAAGCCAACCGTACCCTGGGCTGCATCAAAAGGAGTGTGGCCAGAGGTCAAGGAAGGTGCTCCTGCCCCTCTGTTCAGCTCTGCTGAGCCCCCACCTGCAGTGCGGCATCCAGCTCTGGGGCCCTCTGCGCAGGGAAGACCCAGACAGGCTGGAGCGGGCCCGGAGGAGGGCTACAAAAATCATCGGGGATGGAGCACCTCTCCTGTGAGGAAAGGCTGAGAGAGCTGGAGTTGCTCAGCCTGGAAAAGAGAAGGTTCGAGGGAGACCTTACTGTAGCCTTCCAGTACCTAAAGGGGGCTTAATGACAAAGACTGGGACAGGCTTTTTACCAGGGCCTGTTGCAACAGGGCAAGGGGTAATGATGCAAGAGGGTGGATTCAGACTAGATATAAGGAGGAAATTTTTTGTGATGGGGGTGGTGAAAGAATGAAGCAGGTTGCCCAGAGAGACGGTAGATGTGCCATCCCTCAAAACCTTCAAGTTCAGGTTGGACAGGGCTCTTGAACTAGTGGAAGACATCCCTGCTCATTGCAGGGGGGCAGTTGAACTAGCTGACCTTTAGAAGTCCCTTCCAACCCAAACTATTCTATCCTTCTATGATTCAAAACCTCTAGATAAGAAGTACTAAGTTGTCTGGCAATAACTGTGTGCTGTTATTATTGCATATCTAAGTATATCTGGACTGAAAGCAGCAATGGTGTCTGATTCCTGAGTGTCCCATTCAATGTGTGAATTCCATTAAAGAAATGCCCCAAATTATGAGAGAAACATATCCATATTATTAATGAAAAAAAATGCCATTTTGATGTAGAGAAAATAATACATATGCCTCTTGCTTTGGGTATTTCATCCCCTGGAAATTTCATGAGAATATGAATTAGACTTCACTTCTCAGAGATGGACTATTGGAAATTCAGTATGTTCCCTCTGTGGCATGTGAAGGAAAAAGGCTCTCCTCTTCTGTGATCAGATCACATTCAGAAAAATCTACAAGTGTGTAAGAACAGTCTAGTTTACCCCTGTAAAAGCTCATTGATAACGGAATTTAAGACCAGAAAGACTTGTCAGGTTATCTACTTCTGGCTTCTTACATCACCATTGAGTTTCAGCTGACAGTTTCTCAACTGCTCTATTAAAACCAATAACTATTGAAACCAGCTGGTTAACGTATATCCGACAGAAAGTTAGCCAATCTAAATTTGAAGACATCTACAGATGGCGAGCCCACCATTTTCTCAGAGTAACTCCCGAAGAGTGCCATCTTTCTCTGTGGTCAGGTTTCAGCTCCCAACCAGGGATTCCTATTACCATTGTCTGTTCTTTTAAAGCAGGGGTCCTCAAACTGTTTAACCAGGGGGCCGGCGTGCGGATGCAGTGGCAGGCAGCCATCTGCGGCTGGTTGGTTTCCCCCCCCAGCCCCTGGCGGGAGGGGGGGTGAGTGGGTTCTGAAAATACCGTGGGCCAGATTGAGGACCCTGGGGGGCCGTATCTGGCCCACGGGCTGTAGTTTGAGGACCCCTGCTTTAAAGTAACTGCAGCACCCCAGGCTTTTGCACCATGAGGGTAGTTATGCAATGGGAATGAAGGTATCTTTCATTCTTCCTTGAATAAGATCTGCCAGATAAATAAGTTTTCCTTGAAGTCAGAAAATCTTGTCAACCCCCATCACCTGAAAAAGAAGAAAGGCCCTTTTTAGAGAAGTCCTAATGCCATGAAAAGGCAGGACCGATCAACGCGTTCACTCCCTGCACACTTAAATACTTGTAGTCCTTCATCCTCCAGTCTACTATAAATGTTGCTGCTGAGTAACATCCACAATTATTCTTGCATGGACAGTTCTGAGAAGCACCTCAGATATAAGGAGGATCACAGACAACTTCTCTGTCAATATCAAAGCAAGAAGAGCCTATCCTCGTATTCCGTATGATCTCACGTGCTACATTCAGAAACTGAGATTCGTACCTGTTACAGTAGGTATGGTTATATGTGACTGCATATCAGCTTAGTAAGCTCTTACACATGCAAAAATGTCTTTGCATTAAGTCCACCAAAACACTCACAACACGATATCAAAGCTGCAGCTCCAGCCCTCTAAGACCAATGACCTAGCTCGCCATACCACATGTCTAACAACCAGTAGTACTGTGGGGAAATAAAAAATGAACAGGTCTCAAATCCTGGCCAGGAAAATTTCCTGGCCAGGCTTTGTCCACACAGCATCCATCAGTCAGCCAGACAATAAACTCCTTTTCTCACAGGCAATGAGTAAAGCTTCTAGCAAATACATTCGTTTTTCCCCTCTCATCTACTTTTAAATGACTACCAGTGAAAAGGGAATAAAAGTGCTCTTTATGTTATACGCATTTGCCATTCAGCCTGGCTTAACACACAGTAAGTTTCAAAATAAATTTGTGCAGGTGGAGGTTGCTTTTTTGTTCTCTAGCATCAAGATTAGTGGCAAAAAAGCTGAAGAAACCAAAACCACCATCTGAACAGCAAAACTCAAGATCTCCAAACTGTTGTTCTTTAAAACATTTATTCCATTAATCTTGCTGGAATTTATTTTCTGAATATTCAGACAGTTTATACTGAAAGAGGAAATACCTGGAAGTTGTGTGCTTATACCAGGAATCTTGTTTAATAACTGTTACTGCAGGAACATGGTTTGACATTAAACTGGTATGATTTGTGCCCAAAAAAATTGCATTAAAATCTAACATTAAAATTTCATCTTTAATCCTGAATTTGGTATTTTGATCACAGTTGTATTTATATAAAACAGTACTTTAGAATAAATTGTCCACAGTTCTTTTGAAAGAGTAAATATTTCATTTATATACAGGGGATACTTTCCAATCAATAGCAAGATACTGCTGAATTCTCGGCACTGTAACTTTATTTTCATTTCCATTAGTTAATATACTCTGCAATCTAGAGATTACAGAGAATGAGTCAGGATACAGACAGTTCTTGGATAATCCATTCAATCCTAAAAAAGCACAAGTTCTATTTTTCATTCATAAACCCATGCTGTTTTGCACAAAGAAAACTCTGGTGATTTATTTGTTGTTGCACAAATCAGGATTAAAACTAATTTGTTTCTAATAATCAGACCAGAGCCAATGAATGTAAAACTCCTCACGTGTCCCTGCCAAACAAAGCAGAATTACAAATACAGAAATAAAAGATCTAAAATAAGATCTATGTTAATATTCTATTACATCTAGCAAATAAGACAAACCAATAGCCTGAAAGTGAGCAGAGCGCTATATGTGCACTTTGTATTCATATGAAGTTCTCTCCTGCAAGTTACCGAATTTCACTTGCTGTAATACAGTCTTCAGATAAAATGCTGGATGTCTTTTTGTAAGTAAATAAATAATTATTAGGCAAGGTGCTAGAGGAGGTGCACGCTTTAGATCAACTTAGGAAGCTTTTGGGGAAACACTATCCTAGTGTAATCAAAATGGTATTTTGATAACATAACAAAATCAATAATAGAAGACATGTTCTTTTTGTTCAAAGGTGCTGTGTTTTGAAAATATTGCCATGTAGTATTTACGGTAACAGCTGTACAGTTAAACTTTAGGCACAAACTGAACTGCAGAGGATCTGCTGCATAAATAAAATTCCCATGGCAACTAAATGTGCTACTAGATAACAGAGAAAAAAGGATTTATGTGTTTGCTGAGCTGTCTTGCCCTAGAGGAATTCTCCAGGCAAATGCAGGCCACCTGTCACATGTTATATTAAGCTCAGCCTTCTGGACTTACTTTCAAATTTACAGCAAAAAGGTCCACCAAGTTTTATTTGAAAGTTCCCCTGTCATGTTCCCAGCCCCTCCAAAATACACAGTTCACTCTTCAATATGCTTCCATTATTGCACAGAAATGTTTAATAATGAATATGTATATTCTGCTTATAACTTGTTAACCACCCCCCTCCCCCCCCCAAAATGGGGCAAGCAACCTGAATCCTCAAATTCATGTCAACTTGTGTATGCCAGGTTGTACTAAGGTGCACTATTAGTGTGTGTACTTTTCAAACTCCACAAAGAAAGTAATCCTTGTGTAATATTACAAGGAAAAATATTTGAGTCAGGTCATTTGTGTATATCTTTCTATACAACAAATACATTATTGGTCCAAAAGACCTACTTTCATAATCAGAAACAAAAAAAAACCACCACCAAAAAAACCCAAACCAAACCAAAACAAAAAAAAAAAACAAACCACAACAAAAAAAAACAAACACCAACCACAAAACCCAAACGTTTTCAGTAGACTCCAATGGTAATTGAGAAGCATTGCATGGGAATGCTTTAAGTTGGAATATTATACTTAGAAGTCTGAAGACCACTAAAATATCTAGTAGAAAAAAATATCGTCAACTAGCAAACAATAAGCAAACTTACTGCAAGTAATGCCATCAAGTTATCAAAGGACGTATGTTGAGAGTGTGGAGCGGTTATGGTATTTTCCTTGTCATTTTTGCCTCTGAAGGTCAGGTAAAAAAAAAAAAATTAAGAAACTATTTTTATGATCAAGTCTATCCTCAGGCATGAGCTTCAGGAAGGAACCTTTGCTCTGTCCTCCTCCCTGGGAAATTCCTGTCCCTTGTGACCTTTCAGAGGCAGCAGAGCACACAGGCTGGCTGGAGAATGGATTGAGAGCAGCCCTGAGGAAAAGGACTTGGGGTGCTGGTAGACGTTCAACATGGCCTGACAATGTGCACTTGCAGCCCACAAAGCCAACCATATCCTGGGCTTCATCAAAATTGTGGCCAGCAGCTTGAGGGAGGTGATTCTCTCCTTCTGCTCTCATGAGACCCTACATGGAGTACTGCTTTCAGCCTTAGGGCCCCCAACACAAGGGCACAGACCTGTCAGAGCAAGTCCAGAGGAAGGCCACAAAGAAGAACGGTGGGCTGGAGCACCTCTGCCATCACAACAGGCTGAGAGAGTTGGGTTGCTCAGCCTGAAGAGAGGGCTCTGGGAAGATCTTACAGAGATTGCTCAGTACTTAAAGGGGGCTTACAGGAAAGGTGGGGACACAATTCTTAGTAGGACCTGTAGTGACAGGACAAGGGGGAGTGGCTTTCAGCTGAAAGAAGGTAGATTTAGATCAGATGTTAGGAACAAATTCTTTACTGTGAGGGTGGTGAAACACTGGCACAGGTTGTCCAGAGAAGCTGTGGATGCCCCAACCCTGGAAGTGTTGAAAGCCAGGTTGGCTGGGGCTTGGAGCAACCTGGTCTAGTGGAAGGTGTCCCTGCCTGTGGCATGGAGGTTGGAACTAGATGATCTTTAAGGTTCCTTCCAACCAAACCCATTATATAATGACATGAACTATAGTGTGTGAACACACACTATACATGCTTTTCAGGTCATCTGTAAATCTAATGTAATCACTAAGTCCATGTTTAACATCAAGCAGCTATAATGTCATGAAACTGGGCACCTACACTTATGAAACACCTTCATTGTTATCCTTCTAAAGACTCCATGCACTAAATATATGGACAAGCCATTAACATAGGCTCCTGCTGCCTTAGTATTAGGGCTGATCTGTTCAGAGTTGTTCATTTACACCCCTGTCTTAGCCTAAGCATCTTGCTTCAGCTCCACATGAACCATGAGCTTAACCCAAAGTCCACAGAAATTAAATCAAGCCTTGGGCTAACATGAAGATGTTTTGGTAAGTATTAGGATAGCGTACATTCCCATTGCCTTTTACTCTCTTTGTTCTTGTTTGAGCAGGTAATTGGTAAATCAAATGTTTAAAAAAAAGAAAAAATATTAATTTTCATGAACTTATGTTACAGTGGTCATCACAAGTTAATCTTTCTTCAGGATATTCATAAAGCCTTTGCATGTAAAATGCAGAATTGCTTGTACAGGAACAGACAAAGAGGATCCAGAAATTTTATAAATGAACATTTATAGAACACTTGTACATCACTGCAACATAACATCATCTGTATTACATAAAACCACTAAAATAAACAGTGTACAACAGAAATTAGTTGAGGATCAATATGACATTGCCAGATAAAACTTTGTATTTTTATTACTAACAATAGGTTATATTCCCTAATGATTTTTTTTCTTTTTAGAAGAAGGGGGTAAAACCAGAAGACTAACATTAAGTTTTACTCTGACTTGAGTTTTGTTAGATGTGATCACATAAAATACTCCACCAATAGATATGACAAATGCACTTTATATTTCAATGTGTCAAACCATTTCAATACTCAAGAACTATGTTGAAGCTGGCAGGCAAGCAGACTATATTAAATTTTTCTCTGGAATCGACTTCAATTCTGTACTGAATTATTGGAATTTTAGTGACCCTAAAAAAGGCTGTCAGAAATAATATTCAACACAGAGTTTTCAAATCTAATGCTCTATTACACATACTTCACATAAAATAATATAGTTTCAATATAAGCAAACCAGTCAAGAACAACATTCTATTTGTACTTGTAATTTTAAATACATTTTTATATTGATTTGTCACAGCATTTTTTAAATATACCTTCTTCTTAAAAAAAAAACCAAACAACAGTCAGAGGTTACTTTTGGAGATTCAGTAGCTTTGTTGCAGATTTGATACAGTTGGAAACTGCTCTTAAATAAATAAGTTACCATCACAAGACAGTAAACATGTTAATAGCTATTTCAAATCCCTGATTTTTCAAGACTTCTATACTCTTGTATATCACAAAATTCTCTTAAGAATTTTCTATACCAGAAAACCAGTTGCATTTGCAAACTACTTAATTCCTTTTTCCTTCCATTTAACTTTATGCTCTTCCTTGCGTAATGAAATTCAACACAGTATTTTTTTGCTTCTTTTTTTTTCCCCTTTTCTTCCCAAGTAAATAACTTTTTACTATCTTGCTTTTAAGACATCTGCAGCTCTAGTGTTTTGTTATTCTCTACTAATAACGTAAAAAAATCGAGTCAGTATTCCTATTTACCTGCTCACTAATAACTCCAACCACTTCTTTCTGTAAAATCCCTACTGTTAGGAAACGCTGGAAGTAAAGCAGTGGCACTAAGTACAGCAATATCTTTGCTTTTGTATCCACTGATGCGACGGAAGTACAGAAGTCTCAAGATCTTGGTGTGCTCCACTTAAATAAGGGAATTCAATCATACATCACAGCTCGGGAGGAGGCACGGTTAAATCCACAGTAGCTTGGTAAGCAACACAGAAAGCCCATCAGCAGCTTTACTGTATGACAGACCCAGAGGCAACTCGAGAGCTGTCAGCATAACTGCCTGTGAAGCTCACAAGGGAAGCAATAGCCAATTATGCCCCATGACCTGCTACTGGAAAACACAGTGAGAAAGATAACAAATCAAGGGCTTGAAAAAACTCTTAACTTTTCAGAGAAACTATGTAGTTTACTTCCTGTCAAGCATGTATCTCACTTGAAGCTTTTAAGAACAGTGCAGTGTTCAGTGACCATGCTCTGCCTGACCCCTGCGACTCCCGTTAACAAATCCCAGAAAGGGGACCACACCTTCATCACTGCCTACTTCAACAAAAACACACATACCATTCACCTGCAAGCTCAGATTTTGCTTTAATGGCAGAGGATTAACACTTGGATCTCTGTTTCGGTCTTTACTGTGACTAGTTAGTTAGCTCCTGTATCGGTGTGAATGATCATCATCAAAGCCAAACTAGGCAGCTCGAAAGGAATCAAGCCTACTCTAAAACTTTCTTTCCATCCAGCCACTTCAGACGGGTTGGTCTGATTAGCTGCAAGAATTAATTGGGATAAATACTTATTTTACTGACAGCAACAAAAAGAACAAAACAGAAAGAGCTTTTCTTGATCCTCATTAACTGATTTACCTGCTTCCTGTGGGCAGCACTGAGCTTCCCTGACTTCACTGTTACACACATACCTCTGAAATATCAGTGTAAAGTGCAAGCTCAGCGAACTGCATTGAAGTCATGCACGTGGCACCAGCATCAACAGTGCCCTGCAAGTTGAGCTCAGAAACATTTGTAATTATTCTGTCTCTGCAAAGAGTTATTTAGGAATTGAATCTGAACTACAGAAGCTAACAAAAATTTCAGCCTCTGGCTTCAATGAGGACAGCAGCAAGCTCATACATGTCTAGGTTAAAATCACTGTGTTCAGAGATCTAGTACACAGTTTGCGTCTATGCTTTGCTAAAAACATGCTTACAGTTTATTTGAGGGCTTAAGCAGGATTTTAAAGATATGCAGGCCTTTGGAAAGCCATCCAATGCAGGATGAATTTCACTCTTTCACAGAGGTAGGAATACTTGATTTGCAGATAACGTGTGAAGTAGCTTGTTAGTTGTAAGACATCAAGCAAGTGCAAAGTATCTGGAGCATACTGACTGTGGGCAATTTAAACAGTAACAAAAGAAAAATAGATTAACCATTTTAAGTAACCAAATATATAGATTAAATAGTTGTCTCACACAAAATATCCAACCCCACATCAACCCCCCAAAAAGAACTGAAGTAATTGACATGCTGGTTTAAACTTCCATAATTTCAAAACATGAGTGAACAAAATGTTGGAGAAGTTTTTGAATGCAGACATAGCATTTGAAGATGATTATTAGGGCCAGTTTTACAGTTCTGTGAGCACACTGGAGCCTGGTGTGGCAGGAGTCCTGCCTGGGAGTGGCGGCCCAAACCACTTTGTTCTACAGGAAGGGTTTGCTGAGCAAGAAGCAAAATGGTGGCCTTTTAAAATGACTGGACCTGTAAAGGTCATAGTATCAAATATCAAACAAAATGCAATTAATTCCCTGACTTACATATTTTTTTGCCTGTTCAACCACAATCATGCAGCTGCTCTTCTCTAGTCAATGGTCTAGTCAATAGTCAATTAAGTCAATTAGAAAACCAGTAAAGATTTACTAAATTGAGGTTTAACTGTTTTTGTGGCCAAAGTCCACTGAAAAAGTTTCCTAAATTGTGAAACAAAGGATGCAATCAAAAAAAAAAAAAAAAAAGAAAAAAGTAAAAAAACAACTCAGCACATGATTGCAAAACAGCGGAAATGCTAGATATATTTCCCTTTTAATATTTGTATTTGCCTGAAGTTCAGGTGACTAAACTTCTGTGAAGACAAATGGCCAGCACTATACATTCTAGAAACCAATTAAGCCTATCTCTGTTAATGGTCACATCCTTGGGCATTTCCTGCAGATCCACTCACTACACACAGATTTTCCTCTTTGCCTAAATAGCTTGGTGAAATAAGAAATGCTGATTGAGCCAGTAATACTGTACAGCCAATAACACGCTGCCAGCCTAGCCTTCTATAGGGTTTGCTGCCAGGGAATTTGAGTCATGTAAGCCATCTAAGGCATCAGTCATCTAAGAAGCAGAATGAATGCTACAAATCTCTGTCAAGAAGCAGCGAGGCTTGGGTGGATAAGGTGAAAGAAGGGTGTGGAATGATTTGAATGGTTCCTGGTGCAAACAAACTGCAAGAAGTCTCTGAAGGATGCTTTCAAAAGGTTCTTACCCCTCATCCGGGATTTTTACACAAAAGAACAATCTGACTCTTTAATAAAATACTTTTTAAAGGTTTTAATGAATAAAAATTAGATTAGGTAATCAATACTTATTACTATGTTATATTTTTATCAAATTATATCCAAAAGCAACCTCTCTCATCCACTTTGTAATTTCCAGAGTGGGCTCTGATCGACATTCCTCTAAACAAAGGATGCCTGATATATGACTACATTATTGGCATTTTGTCAATAGTAGCAACTTACAACTTGTCTAATAACTGAAAGCTAATGAAAATTACCTCTTGCCAAGTCTCGTAATGTACCTAGTTACTATCTAGCATTCCCCAAACTGTAGAAATAGCAGCCCTATTTTGCTGTACTGTAGTATACTTTTGGAAAAGAACCAAAAGATTGCCTTTGTAATTGTCGTTCAAGTCAAAATGAAATTAAATATGTCACTCGCTTTTGAACTCCTTGATGATTTGGACTTGAAATTAGCACAAGTACAATGTAGCTGGGAGGCAATATGGTCACTTATTATTTTTATGGCTTACCCGAGACAATCTTTAAACTAAAACTGTCTTTCAGTTATTCAAGAAAAAAGATATTTTTTTTCAGAATGCAATGAGTTTATAGCCAGATCTATGATTTGGCAACTCATCCAGACTTTATGTAGAGAAATTATTTTGTGAGATCACCCTTTTTTTGTCAATAGAAATCTGAAACATAATATTGTTTAATGTTCTGAATTTAGTGATGAAAGTTGCCTTACTACATATATTGGACAGCACTGATAAACAGTCATATAGTACAGGCTGTGGTAAGTGAAATTCAGCCACAGCATCTTAGCAAAATGCCTTAACTATGACTTGTAAAACTAATCTCAAATTAGTATACCCACTCAATTTTCAGTACTAAGAACAGAACAGTAGCAGGAGTACTTTATCCTGCTAGATCTGCTTAGAATGTTTACAGAGGTGGTTTCTGTTTGCTTGTTTGTCTCTTCCATAGGGAAAAAAACTTTGACTACAAAATATACAAGTATCTCCATTGTTTTCCATAGTTGAATATAGATACTATGATTAGAAATCCACTTACAATTAAAAGGAACAGGTTTCACACAATATATTCCATTATTAATATTCTATATTGTTCACGCACAGAGTGACTTGCAAATTTAACAAGTAGAACATTTACTAATTTCAAGTTTACATTTCCAAGCTTCCACTTTGCTGAAAAATTTGTATGTTCAGACCAAAAGCAGTCCACCCAATGCATCCTGCCCAGAAACAGGAAAGAGACAGCTAACATGAAATAAAAGGTGTTTGGTTTTTTTTGTAAAAACCAAACAAACAAAAAGAACCACAACGAAACAATGTAACACATTACTTCCTTACATCACAGAAAACATTCTTCGCTGTTAGAGTTCTCTGTTAAAAAGATAAGAGACAAGAAAAAGAGGATGAAAAAAATATTTTTGCAATATGGTGCATTCCTTTTGCCATCCATTTGCTGAACATATAACCCAACATCAGTGACAAGAGAAAAATCAAACACATTTGTTTGACAGAGCAAATGGGGTCCATAAAAGGTGAAGCAAATATTTTTGAACACCAGCTGGAAAATATTCCATTGCGGTAAAATTGGAAGTATGCACACTAAAAAATGGCTGGGCAGATGAGAAACTTCCAAGTCTCGTGAGAGCACTCAGACCACTTGCTGCACTCTGAGTTAAGCTATGTTTGGAAGCCACCTGGAAGCACTTTGCTTTGACAGCATTCTAGAACCAAAAGGAAGATGCTTTTCAAACAACAGACACAAAATTAAATACATCTTTCAGAGGAATTGCCTGCTGGATGGCATAACGAGTTACTGTAAGAGGACCAAGAGATAGGCTGTTTAGCAAAGAAACTAAGTATTGTGATGTTTAAGGTCCAATGGTCTTCCAGGCAACTCATGAAAACAGAGGTGTCTGGTCAGCAGGATAGGATCTGCAGGTCTGAATCATGGTCACTACTCTGACCAGCTCCAGGAGGGAACATGTCATTGCAGGCTCCTGAAAGGCTCCTCCTGATCTAAATTCAGTCTTGAAACTTTGATTTTGAGCACTTTATAACACAGCATAATCTAAGTGTAAGTCAATGGGACAAAGAGGTATTTCTCTGCTCTGAGGTTTTCTTTTCCTAATGAGCAAAGAACAACTGCTTTTTACTATTAATTCTGAATATTCTTTGTTGGAATTATCTAGTTTTTGTTTAAAAGTCACTGTCCTAATTGGTGGTACAACAGCTGACAAAAACTTGTCTTACTGTAAACCAACACTGTTTACTAAGGAAAGGATATTTCCAGGAAGTGTTTCTTATCCTTGAAGCATTTTATAACCTTAAAACAATTCAGACTGGATCTCATATTCAGCAGTGAGTGCTGTTCAAATACAATTTCTCTCTCAGGTTTACAATATCCCATTATTTTGCTACCAGTTTTTGCTTTCGCATTTCTACTCCTTGCCACCCTCAGTGGCTGCTGTGTACCCTCATCTACATGCATCTCATCTTCAGTTTAGTGAAACTTGAAGATATCCTTAGCTTACCACAAAAAAAGAAAATACATACTCTCAGCCTGCTTTTAGGACACCATTGTGGTTTTGTGTGCTAAACTCGGACTGCCATAACACAAACACGTCACTGTCAGTGTTCTGGCAAGTCCTGCATCCTTCTGTACAGCCTCCTGCTTTGCCCTATCACCTAGGGCTGCCAAACTCATGCTGGCATGAGACTATTACATAGAAGCCATGAATACCCTTCATTTACAAAAAGAAATCCCAAACCTGTCTCATCCCCACTTTCTCCCTGCTTTTATGGTATTGCTATGGAGAAAAACTTCCCTTTGCCCAGTCACATTTTGTCCCTGGCTGCCTTTGAAGTTTTTTCTGAAGGCAAAGAGCTTCTGTGTAAAATACCCACCAAACAAATAACATCCTGTACTCTCACTTGTCCTCAATACAGTTAAATGTTTAAGCTTATGTGGTGAAAATTCTTGTACTCGTGAGCATTCAAAATTTTAATCATAATTTCTTCGACATTCAGAAATAAACAGTGTATGTAAAGTGGCATCCTTTAGAAAGCAGAATCCCAATCAAAAAGATACAAAGGCAAGGGAAGGCTCAGTTCCCTGCTAAATTCATTAAAATGGGAGCCATCAGAATTTAGCAGCCCTGATAGGTTTATTTTCATGCCTGCCTTCACTCTGTACTTTGGCAATTCCCCCTAAAAGAACTAAATCTGCAGGTGGTTTCAACACCTTCTCCCACCCCTAAAGACTGAAAAAACCAACAACAACAAAACTCCACCGCACAGAAAACCCTGGTACCCTTACGTTCAACTAAATGGCATTAATGTTACCTTAACAGAAGCAGCCTCACTTCTAGCACTTTCTCCTGCCCTAAAGCAGGGAACTTTATTACATCAAAGTTCTTGCTAGAGTACAAGCTGCAGTCATTATTGTTTCATCATCACATGCATGCAACTCTGGGATAACGGTATCAAAGCATGAATGCCTGTGTGCCGAGTATAGCTGAACATGGGTCTGAAGGGCAATGAACACAAGAGAAATACGGCGAAAGGATTGATATCAGATAGTTACGCACATGAACTCATGCAGTTCTTGGAAGGCCTAAATAGCTGCAACGTTTTATGGATAAATGCACTTAACATCTGTTGGTATCAAAAAAAAAGAGCCCTGAGGGTAAGTTTCAAGAGGTGAGTTTTTCAGATTGCTTCAAGAAGAATCTTGTCTGTGGTGGTCGCCTCTAGCACGAGCCAGCTCGAGACAGGAGACTTTGCTCACTACAGCGTAATTTCTCTGGTAAGGTTAATCACACTCTTTCCAGTTATTATGGAAACCCTATCAGGCATGTTTGACTGTTATAAACACCACCAGTCTATTACCCACGACAGCAACAATTTTCCGAGATGTCAGTAAATCACCGTATCCCAGCTGTGTGCCAGCTCTTTTTGGCACTTACTCGTTGAACTGAATTCCTCATGCAAGAGGTGTTTGTGTGAGGAGACAAGGAAGTGTTCTCAGCTTGCACTAGCGGCAGGAGGGAAGGCAGCACTGAATGAAAAATGATAGGTACAGGGATGAAGAACTGGGGTGATCCTGAAAGATAGAGATGAAAAGTTTGGACTTGATTCAATTGAAAAACTAGATTTGAGAGAAAGAGACTCAAAGGGAAAGGATATATGGCCAATATAAAAGGCAAGGAACGTAAGACATTTAACATCTTCCTTAATGATCTCAATGATGAAGCAGAAGGTACCCTCAGCAAGTGTGTTGATGACACAGACTGATGACACTCCCTGCAACTGGGAGGAGTGGCTGATAAGCCAGAGGGTCACGCTGCCATCCAGAGGGACCTCGACAGGCTGGAGAAATGGGCTGACAGGTACCTCATTAAGTTCAACAAGGAAAAGTGCAAAGTTCTGCACCAATATTATACTGGGAGTCACCCAGCTGGAAAGCAGCTTGGCAGAAAAGGACCTAAGGGTCCTGGTGGACACAGAGTTGAACATGAGCCAGCAATATGCCCTTGCAGCAAAGAAGGTGAATGGTATCCTAAACTGTATTAGAGAATCCATACAGCCAAGTTAGAAATTGACTGACTTTATCTGCATGTAAGTTTGGGAATAAAAAATAAAAAAAAAATAATAAAAGAAGCAAGGAAAGAGACAGCAAAAGTTTGACTGTTAGGACACAGAGGCTTTCTTTCAGCAGAAGCAGCAATCAGAACTGGACAAACTGGAAGTACCTGAGTATGCATGCAAATATGACAAAAGACTTAGAAAAATCAAGGGTCGTTTTATAGCCAGAAGTCTATAACATGAGAATTATGGCCTGGTAAATACTGAGAGATTATATATCAGAAAGGAAGATTTTTTGGAGAAAGATCTTATGCTCTTTTTTCCCTGCCCAAATTTATTCCGAATAAATGAGATACTTCTGAGCACTGCAACCATAACGTGAAGCAGACTTAAGGACTGTGAATATTTGTGGGTTTTTACCTCACCCTGGGTGACTGAGATAGGAAGGTCACTTTGATACAGCAGAACTTCTTGAGCAGGATCAATCCTACTCTTGCCAGTTACTGTGAGAGAATCCTCACGTTTGCCTGTCATAGTCAACACAGGTCTCCTAGTGATAAGACCATGTCTCAGAGATAACAGGGAATCACAGCCATAACCCTTCTGTCTGCCATCTAGACACTGATCTGAGGAGAGGAAGCAATCTTCAGAATGAAAAAGAGCCGAGAGATACAATGAAAGAACAACCCTGATTTACTTCATTTATTAGATGTGGAGCAGAACCACATAATGTGCAATTATACCTAAATCATAAATGAAACTGGGCACTGTATGGAAAGACAAGCTATAATTACTGGGTAGCTATTGCACAACATTTTAATGGTAAATGGATGTATGGAATAAAACTTCCTCAAAACAGGCCCCCAAAAAGGAATTGTGGGTTTGCGCTTTTTTTTTTTAATTTTTTCTCTGACACTATCTGTTTATCCTCATGGTCTTCCCAAATAATACTAACAGTCATCTTAGACAAGACCTTCTTCAAGGTGGTATCGTACATAACTCCTCTAGTACTTGTTTGGTTATTTTAGCACCATATAGGTCTGTTGATGTGAATCCAAGAAACTCTATTGTTCTTTATTTGTTTAGACTTCCCATTTGTATAGAAATCTGATCAAAAATATTATCTAGGAAGAGATAAGTGTATTTCCTTGCTCCCCAAAGCCACTATTACTATCATAATCCCAAAAGACATACCATAGGAGTATTAAAGAATGCTTGTGATCAAAGTGAGCAAAAGAAAAAGGGTCCCAGTCCACCTACAAAATCTAAGAATTATCTGAAAATGATAAATTATATTCTTCTGAAGACAAGTCTTTATTACAAGCTTATTTGAAGGCCACAAGCAGAGTCTTACTCTGCTCACCTCCAACCCCTTCACAGCAGGAATAGGTTGAGCTGTATTAATCTTAATTTCATACACGGCCATAAAGGATAGCTGAAACCAGGAGTTATTCTTGAAATTCCTTTCCTTGGTAATAAAGTAGGCAGTTCTAGAAAAAACCTTGCGGTCTCAATGACTCGCAGTTACTGATACTCTACATCTTTCTGCATTGAAATCCTTCCCCTCTACTACCCCAGGAAGAATGGCTGACTTGCCTGAAGACATCTGATGTAATTGGAGTGTTCATCTCATTTATCCTGTCCAACACATACAAAGACTTACTTTCCCATCCCTTCATGAACTACTTCAGTGCACCAGATGATTTTTATCCCTTTCTATGGGATCTGAATTTACTGTTCAAATATTTTCAATATCTCACTGCAATAGTTCTGAATTGACCCAACTGAGTATCTGACTTCAGAGCTTGCTTTCCTTGCCTGAAATGGATTTGAATCTTGATTCCTTCCACTTTTCCCATGAGAAAGCTCATGAAGTGTGTTACCTGACAGGAGCCCTTGCTGGCAAGAAGGTTTTGAAAAACAAGTGGAGGCTGTTAGAATGACAATCAGTCTGTGGATTTTCTTCTTACATTATTGTTTTAAGGGCCTGCATAAGAGGAGCAAGATGGCTACACTCCTGTTTACCTGAACCGGAAAGGTGGTCGTCACCAACAGAACGAAAAGGCAATGCCATTAAGTAGAGAACTCTCTTGGTAAAAAAAATGACTAATTGCCTGGTAGAACAGACATGTTTAACTTCAGCAGTGACAGAGCTACATGATGAGGAATTTCTGGCTTTTTAAATTTTGAGTGAAGATCTGGCACAAATAAAGTTAGAAAATTACTATCTAAGCAGCTCTTTATCTTCTGCTGATTTTTTTTCCAGAACTCCTTTCCAACCACTCCTTAAGCTGCCACAATAGCTGGGAGTGATGACCTGGGCATTGGGATTCTGCAGTGATAACTGGAAAAGAAAACCCAGTCATTAAGTCACAATAATCAACAGCAGCAGTTTGTGACAACAGCTAGGTATTTCCTCCATTACTTGTGTGCAGCAAAAATACTATCTTTCTATTGTTCTCTCTCAAGCAGTCTGGGGAAGAGATGTAAATCTATTGGCATAGAAATGTTCTTGTTTCTGCAGGCATTGATGTCGCAAGCATGATTTTACATTTATATGCACATAGGCAAAAGTGTGTGGTCAGGTCGGTTTGGGTTTGGGTTTTAGGGCTTGCTTGGTGTTTTTACTTTTTCTTTCTTTTCTTCCTGCCGACTTGGCTGTTCCCTAGCTCTGGTTTAGTCTGCTAGTATGCCTGTGCAAAGGAAGTGGGAATCCCTTGGGAATTATGTGAGTGTACAGATGCGTGCCCCAGAAGTCCAAGCCACATTTATGGTCCATTCTTCTTGGTTCTGATCTTTCACACTGTACTCTGCTGAGAGGAGCAGGCAAACAAGGCACTGAAGATTATAACCACAGCTGCATTTCAGGAAGGTGAGAGTGAAATGTGTGTTCATACCATAAATCTATTAATGTATGCCCCTTTGGGATAGCTGTCCTCCAGTTTTGCCTCACTTCTAAAACTAACTCTGTCTGTAGGGACCAGTTTCATTGGTGCCATTCATGTGGCAAGAAAGAACCACAGCCTGAAAAGCAGAAGAGGTACAGAAGTGGCTCAGTTTTGCAATAAAAGACAGGGCTGGTGAAGCAATAGGTAGGTGTTCCTTTACATGAGGCTCTACTTTCTTTTCATTTGCACATAAAGCAATGCTGCTTTCTTCAACCTGCTTTTGTTCCAGGTCAAGAAACAGTTGGAGCAACAACACCAGCTCCAACTCAGTCCTGTTTCATTCTGATCCTGTCAGGGAAAAGTGATCAGGTATGCCTCTACCCAGAATGGTCTGCAAAAGAAACTATACTGTGTGTACAGAGGTAGCTGAGCTTCCAGCTGAAGCATCAGAAGAGCTGGAAGAAATTATCTTTTCTTTTACCTCTCCTGGCTTTTCCCATGCTCATTTTTTTCTCACTGAAGACTTCAGAGTGCTAGCAACAGAACCATGTCATTGTAAAGGGAAGAAGAGGCAAAAAATTAACCTCCTAAAAGTAAAACGCAATTTTAGGACACAACCAGGAACTAGATAAAACTTTCCCAAGGTGCTGTTCTAAAGAACAATTTAAGATGTTAGAAAACCTCTCATAAAAACACTGCCAAAAAATTCATTTGATAAGAAGCTGTGAGTACAAACATAAAAATGGTGGGAATGACAGGGTGTGGGGCATTCCACTGCTGCTGCATCCGACCCTGGGAAGTCACAGATTTGTGCATCTATTGGGAGAAAAATACTTCCTATGGGTAAAATTCATGTGGCTCTGAAAATAGCAGGTCTGATGCCTATGTTGTTTAGAGGCAGTGCAAATTCTCTTCTGGAAGCTCACAGATAAGAACAGTTTCCTCAGAGAAACCAAGATAAATCTTTGCTTCTCTTGCACATCTCAGATTCTGCCCTAAATGACTGAGGGAAGAAGGCTGATTAGAAGAAGAAGAAAAAGCTTCAATTAGCATACAAATATCTTGGTAATCAAGCAATAATAGCAAAGGAAATGCAGAAAAAGTACATGACAGTTTAATGGGGCATTCTTAAAATATTATATTTTGTAAAGTTTATCGAAGTGTGTATATGACAGTTTAATGAGGTTTTGCTAACGTACAATATTTTCAAGGTTTGCTTGAGTATGGCAGGGATTCTTTATATTAATGAATTGTGACCAGGGTTTTGCTTTTTCTTCAAAGGAAGTCACAGTTTCTGCACATACTCACTAAATCGCACACTACAACTCATTATTTTCCTTACAATTTCTTTTCTTTATTTCTAATTTAAATACATGCGGTGTTGTTTATCCCTTTCCTTTATATTTGCAAATGAAATGACACAAAGAGGAAGGGCTATCCTTTGTAATATGAGCTTAACCATAGAGGCTAAACTGTCTAAAATAAGTTTTTTCTGTTATGAATAGCTCAGTACATGCTATTATGCATCAAGTACCTTATGAAATTACTCTGTAGACACCAATTACTTACACAGTACATAATGCATTTTTCTGCTAGGTAAAATTAAGTCTCAGCAATGAAATCACCATGCCCAACAATTTGCACAAGAAAAAGGGAAAGAGGATACGTAAATTAGTGGAACAAACGAAAACCTTATCCCTATATGCTCTGATTTCAGTCAAACCTTAAATCTTAGCAGAAGTGAGTTTGGTGGTCTCAGAACTGAAATCACCATGCCCAACAATTTGTGCAAGAGAAAAATAAAAAAGCATACATAAATTGGTGGAACAAACGAAAGCCCTTTCCTGCTACACTCTAATTTCAACCAGCTCTTAAAACCTTGTGGAAATGAGTTTGGTGATTTCAGCTGAATTTCACAGTTAGCATCAGAAAACTAGTTTCAATTATTAGCTACAATTTCATTTGATTAAAAGCCCCTAATCTGGAGAGGCCCAGGACTGTGCTAGCTTGTAAATTAAGTTAACATTTTCCTTCACCTCAAGACAGGAGGATTGCTCAGAGCTAGGATTCAATGCACAACGTGTTTTGTAAAGATAAACAAGTGCATTACATTACTGTAATGCTTTAACCTTCATGAGCCACAAAGTATTCCTCTCAAAATATTTAAATGGTGTTCTCTGATTGCTGTTAAGGATCCACCATACTTAGGAAAGTCTGGAAAGCAGGAACAACTCTGTTTTTATCAGAGGCCTCTGTCAATGTACCAGAACCTGGACCTACAGCACCCTATTATGCTGTCCCCTTCTCCCTCCACCACACACCCACAGAAGCAGGAGGATTGTGACAGAAGCTAAAGCACTAACATCCTGACATAGATCTAGCGACTCTTCTTTCCCACCCTCACATTCATTTGAGCTAGAGGATATGTTTAAATGCCATTGAAAAGAGATAGAAATGTTTCACAGAAGTCTAAAATACATGACTCCTCCATCAACATCCATCTACCCCAAATTTAGAAAAAACCTCAAGTGATATAGTAGAAAGTTTGCTTTTGTATAAAAGTTAGTGTTTGAAACTGAATTTCTTGTACCTATAGTTTATAGAAAAATTCCAGCTCAAAAAGCCCATCTTTTGTTCTTTCAGTTAGCCACAAAAATGCCTGTTACATGGAAGACAGCAGTGAACAGACAAAAGGTGCACCTTTGGTCATTATGCCCTAGAATAACTTAAGAAATGTCACTCAGGATTGGTGCTGGGTGCTCTGCACTGCAATGGGGGAGTTAAATCTCTTTTTATTCTTCTTAATGTAATAAAAATACAAAGAAGAGTGAAAGAAACCGTGAGACAACAACTGAGAAAAAAAACATCTGGCAAGATCCAGGACCCACTTGCACTGGCAGCCTCTCGTTTATGAATGCTCCCAGTGTCCATGGGTAACTTCGGACCTTGCCACTGTCTGGTGCAACTAATTGACAGAACACTCACAGCCCAGCACTTCACTACCAAAAAATGGAGAGAAGGAAAACAACTACAGTAAATACAATGTTTTTTCAAGTTATTTCACTAGCAACTTGCAAGTCTTGGTGAAATCATACATCCATAAGATTATATCACTTGTAGATCAAAGCCAAAGAATTTGAAGGGCATTAAACTGCATAAACTTGGCCTACAGATAAAGTTAAACTGCAGCTACTTTTACAGTGGAGGCATTTACAATAAAGTTTTCTATTCACTTCAATACTCTGTATTACACTATCATTCTGACTTTTTTATGTATGTGAGTGTGTGTGCATGTGTTATTCATCCGGACAAGATCTCTTTTTTCCAGGAAAAACAGAAAGTATGGGATTTATTGCTATAATGAAGTTCTTTCAAATCTGTTTTCTCTCTCTAAAGGACAGGAGGATAGGCGTTCATCTCATCAGGCAGCTTATTAGGATTAGCACTGAGTAAGACACCACAGAATGTCAAGCCTATCAGTTACTAAACATGCATCATACAAACTTTGTCTTTGCGAGAACCTCTGCTCTGCATTTGTCATCCACCTGAATAATTAACAAGTACATGCTGCCTGCCAGCAGCTTAGGGAATTAATTTTCCCAGATTAAATGCAGATCACGTCTGCAAAAAACTCAGACCACACACATACCGCACTACTACCTTTCAAACATTAAAAGGCAAGGAAACAAGTTTTATTACGGTCGCAACTGAACCTGACCTAAACTTATTTATTATATGTCTGACTCCATAATTGTTATGAATTGGTCAGAGGGGTTTAACACCCAACTAATGCACCAAACTGAGGTGGAACTCTCTTCAGTTAGCATGAGGAGAAGCTATTTAAATAAATCTTCCTTTAAATGCTCTTCTTCTAAACAGTTGCTTCACTGTTAAATACTACTCTATTCCCAAAATCACAGGGAAAAGCTAATGTCTGTAAACACTGAGGGTTTTTTGAACTTGAAGTCTTTACCCTAGGCTCCTTAAAAATTGACATACGGATGATAACCACATCATGCAATAGCATGTATATTAATGCCAAGGACTAAGAAACAAATGCAGTACCTCATTACCTTATTTTTTTTACATCCTAAGATAACACTTGCCACCATCTCAGAGACCTATTAAAGGCTGGGTTACATTTGCAATGAAAGATAGAACCAATTATCAGAAAAAAGATGATGGAAAACATCCTTTTTCACTATGCTTCATGAAAATCATAACTGCACTGTAATTTTAAATGATTTGTCTTGTAACATTTTTAAGAAGGAATCTGAACGGACAAAGGATTGAGATTTACAGCTTCCAGGATAGTCTTTCTGAACTGCCATCCCTCAATGTACTGAGAGCTAAGCAGCAATACTACTATTTGCCATGAGCCTCTACTAATTCAGTACTTTAGGAGGACAACAATCCCAAAGAAGTTAGAAATGTCCACAAGGAAATCTGCAATCATTGTCCCAAAACTCAAAGGCCAGGAAACAAACCAAACACACACGAGCTTAACGCTGTCGGTTTCTTTTGATGTGAATAACAGAAGAGCCTATGTGAAAGGGAAGACTCCATAAAGGAGAGCACTGCAGCAAAGGCATCCCATATCAGATAAGTTTTCTCCAGTTTTAAGAGGTTTTATGATGTATTATAATAAACTGTTTCTATTTACTACATAAAATGTTGTTATATTTTGGATCTACAGCTCCAAAATCTTTCCACTTTCATAGTTACTATCAACAAATAAAGCGATTACCATTCTTGTGACCTACATTAAAAACAACCAACTTAATGTGAACAAATTACCAGTTAATCATCAGAGTAAACAAAAAACTATTAAAAAACTGCATTGAAGTGCAGTACTTATTACATTGCTAAACATTAATGCAATCATCTACACAAAAATCATTATCTCTTTTATTCTTTGCTCATTAATAATCACACCCTCAGAAATAAATATTTTGCATAAAATTAGCATACTGTATTCATTTATATGTCTTTCCATTTTTGAAAAAAGTAACAATTTTTAGGTCTGCAATATTACAGCATATACTTCATCCAGGGGAATGAATGAATGAAAAGACAGGGCAGTTGTTTTTGGTTTTTTGTTGGGGTTTTTTTTTTTTGGTTTTGTTGTGTAGTTGTTTTTTAATTCATGTTCTCCATGTTTAATATTTTGCTCCCGTTATTGAAATTTAAATTGAAAAGGCTTGGTATTGTCCATGGTAGAGACCTAGTTCTAACCACAGTATGCCTATCACTAGCAAACTAAAATTGAGGCCCTGCCCTTGGCCCTGGGGCTTAATCTCTGGGTAATGCTGGAAATGTTGTTCCATGCATGGATTAGCAAATTAAAAGAAGTTACAAACCTCTACTGTGACTTGCCTAACTCCTGCAGTCCCTCATCATCCATAGTTACAGCACTAGGTTTAGGCATTTTGAAAAGACATGGCAGGAAAAAGCAAACTGATAGGAAGATTTCTGTTAACCACAAACTGGAACTACCTGTGGCAAAAACCGAAGCCACAGCAGTAAACATGCGCAAATACTTTATTTAGAATTAGTAGACAACATTAAGAACTACCAGTGAGTTCCTTTTGTCAGATGTAACTGCTTTTATATCATAAAAACACCTAACAAAAACCCCTGTGACTATCTAGCAAGCTAGATCTGGTTAAATATACCATTACTGAGAAATCTGGCAAATAAAGATTGCTATATAACAAATGAATCTTTTTTTCCCCCCCCCATTACTAATGAAAAGCTAATATGCAGTTCAAGCCTCCTGAAATTTTGTTTACAACAATGTTTTAACAGAACATTCAAACTGGTTAGCATCTTACATGGCACAATACACAAGTTTTATGGATGCTTTTATTAAAATTTTGATACTTACTGATCTCAAAATAAATGCAGGTATAATAAAATGCTATTATTATTTGCCTATTATAGGTAATGTTCTTTTAAAACAGTAACATATACTCCATTTAAAACTTTTTATTTTGTTGACTATTCTTAAGGGAAAAAATAATGTTATGAATCTGATTTTTTTTTTTTTTTTTTTTGTTAGGGAGGATGTATATAGAATATGCTGTTATATAGACTTTGGGGATACTGAATGTAAACGCTTTATGTTTGCATATTTAGAAACACAAAATTTAACACATCTGGCAGAAAGTTGCCCAGAATCTTAATTTTAGTTACTTCACTGTTCAACTTATCTGAGAAGGGGTTATTATATTTTAAGGAGAAAAATATTTGCTTAAAAGTTATGAGAAATATGCACATGGTTCTGTCTGTTCTAAAGTAATTTCACCTGGGCATCAGCATGCACTATACCCAGCTGAAGTCTGAGGTACAAGAACGAAGCTGAAGCACTGGCATCATCTTGCCATAATTATGAGAAAATAAAAATTGCAAGAAGTGGATTTCAGTATGACTGGTGAAATAACCCAGTCATTCTGTTCCCACAGCTTTTCCAAGAGGAAATACCATCTTGAACTGGCAATGTACACCCACCTGATGTGAGTGTGACTGGAGGTATCATCCATAACCTGATGGGAACTTTTTTTTTTTTGGGGGGGGGGGAGGGTGCAGTAGTATTTTTTTTTTTTTTTTGGGGGGGGGGGGCGTGGGGGCTGGCCAGTAGTCATGGGAACCAGTAGTCCCACAGGCTGGTTCTACAGAAGACTGTAAGGACAAAGGGCTGTCCTTCAATTTCCTGACCAAAACAGCAGAATGCCTGGTGAGGCTGCATTTACCCAGCGAGGTGAGCTTCATTATTTAATCAGGACCATGTTTTAGACAGACACACAAACCACTATGCATAAAAGCTGTAAGAAGAGAACAATTCTCTGGATTGGAAAAGAGTATATGCTTTGCCATTCCAAATAATTAGATTTTGAGCACTGATTTCATACAGTGATTACCATTACGAATCTTTTACTTCCTCTGACAATAATATAACATATACTACTTTCCTCCTCTAGTACCAGGATCACTTAATCAACTGAAGACTGGTAGCAAAATTACAGGCAGAGACTCAACCGGCTAGCTTGAGAGTCAACTAGGAAAATTCAATCAGGATTATAGCCTCTCCAGACTTTGTGTTAACTAGTGCAAAAAGTCCTCTGGGGTTTTGTTTTAGTTTGTTTGCTTTTTCCCAGTCCTTCTACTTATTTATAAGGACCATGCAGTGTTTATCTTAAGAACCTTGTAAGCAATGACAGCGGGTGCCAAACATGGTGTGTATTTACAAGCCAGACCTGGCCTAACAAGTGCTAATGGTTCCTCTGTTCTATTACACAGTTATGCTTCTTGCCTGTCCTACACAAAGCACTTGAGGTGCAGAGGGCAATTCAGTAGCCAAATCCAGCCGGACCACTGATTTTTCTGCAAAGAGTTCCAGCAAGGGTCCCACTGTGCAAGAACTGTGATGCTGATTATGCAATATTGACATCTTTCTACTAGGAAGTTGACTGGGACCACCAACTCATTTCACACAGGCCATCCAGGAGCCATCAGATTATAATGGGTTTTAGTTTCCACCCACCTGGGCTACATTCAAACTAGTGACCTAAGGTGAAGGTCTCCACATCCCATTACCAAATCCTCAAGCCATTTAGTATCCTCGTGTAGTAAGCTTTTCCCTGCAGCATAAAGTTGAGAGACAGTAAAAATCTGTCTATATCTGAAATCTGTTCTCAATTGCATGGTCAGTCAAAGCCTTTCCATGCATGTACATAGATATGAATTTTCACATATGCATTTGGCCGAATATTTTTTCGGTCAACACAAAAAGGCTGTGCAAGGAGAAAAAGATAAAAACTAAAATACAATATTTTGCCATAAAAACTGAAATTGGTTATATAAACAAAAAGTTAGTTATTGGTATTATTAGATATTAAGTCTCTGCATGGTACTAATAAAAAGAATAAACCATCAGCTCAAATTTGAAAAAATGTTAATAGTAATTCAAACAAAATTAGCAGTATTATCAAGACATTAAAGTATATCTATTTTTAATAAATTAAAGACCAAGCTACACGTAAAGTATATGTTTAGCATTATTCACACACAGTGTATTTTCTGTTCGCTAATGCTAGTCTTTTTAATACACAGTTTAAAACATTAGGAACCGTAAATTATCTTGTGTGTTAAATATGCCAAGTACTACAGAAGTGTTAATTAATGTATTATTAAAGTAGTTTTTAGGAGGAGTGAGAAGATATTTTAAGCAGTATGGGTTTCAATTAGAGTAAATGCATATACATTTGTAATGAGTTTAACAATTTATTTTAAATGATCTTGCACTAAATAATATAAAAGGGTTTTTTGGGGGAATGGGGGATTTTAATGGGGGGGGGGGGGGTTATTTTATTTTAAACAAACATACCAAATACTATGCTAGGTTAAAAATACTTTCTCTGTAACATTCAGCCTTGAATTAATCAGATAAAGATGAAAGTGAAGAATTTTGCCAACAGTGTTTCTTACTAAACTCACTCAGTTATGCCTTTCAGCCTGGTATATTTTATATGAAGGATATCTTGTTAAAACAACTGTTGAAGGCAAGTCATGTCATATCAACCACACACCATACCCTATGGGAGCTCAAATATTCCAAAATCTATGTTAATATAATCCTGCCACACAATTCAACTAAGGAAATACAGCAGGATTTAGTGACATGCAAGACTTCCTATAAGTACCACATTATCTATATGTCTTCCAGAAATGAGGTAAAGCCATAGCGAGGATTATACTGAATCAATTTAGGAAGGTAAATATTGTTAACAAGCACCATAAAATAGCCTAGTAGATGATTCTAATCTCTATTTATCAACTAACAAGTAGGCTGCACTTCTCAATGCAGCTTCCAACAATATATCTGTAGGACAGCAATATTCTCTGGCTCAAGAGACCAATGCAACTTCTCAACAAGGGGTTTGCAGCTTTCTAATACAAGATTTACTATGCATTATGCCATGTATTTCCACCATCCTTTTTCAAAGTGGTTTTAAAAAAAAAGTATGCAGCTTCTTGCCTGTCTAAATCTTTTGTGTTTTGCCCTGGTCATAAAGACTAAGTACATACAGACATAAGCACATAAAGACTAAGCAGGACATCTAGAATCTCTTTCTAGAATACTTCCTGGAAAGACAGAGTATTGCTTGTTGTAGGATTTTGAACCTCAGAAACAACACACTTCTACAGTCATTTAGGTTTTGCTGAAAAAGAAAATGAAACAAGGGACCAGAGGTGGTCTGACAGAGCTACTGGAGTTAACTGGTTCCTTGCTACCACTCTGTGTGACACCCAGAACAGACTGAAAACTTCCACATTACAGGGTCCAGAAAGGTGGAGACAGAAATGGTCGCAGAGATGCTTAAGAATTTTAGTATGCTAGGCAATTATGAGTCCCTGCCAAGAAAGTCTTATTTTGTTTATTATTTGGGCTAGACCTCAAACCACTTTTTTTTAATTAAGAAAAAAGCTAAACAAGAAAAACTTGGCAGAGTCAATTCTCCTGTTTAACCAGGCCACTCAGCAGGCTGACATTCAGCTTTTAGACTGTATTTTTCAAAATATTTTCTCTTTACTGACAGAAGCTGCTATAAAAGATTTGTCTCAGCATCCAGCTGGTGATTGACAGCGGGGCCAGAGAGACTGCAGTAGGCTTAAGCAAGGGAAAAGAGCATTAGCTGTGCCACAGTGGTGAAGTAATATGAGGTTTACAAGCAATAATAAGGAGAGATAAAACCGCGTCCAGGACACACTTCTGAGACAAAAAAATAAAAGAACACTAATGATTCAATAATAGGCATGACATTAAAATGAAAGTCTAGAAACACAAAATAGATAAAACCAGGAAAAAAGCTTAAGATTCCATCCTGCTTTCCTAAAAATGTTTCAATGGAAAAGAAACAAATCCACCTTCTAGATCTGAAAATTCTCTACATCTTTCAGGGTACTGGAATATCAAGGATTCTAATTTTGAAGTCACAAAAAGCTGTTTTCCCTGTCTTTGTGTCTCTGAGATGCCAATATTTAAACAAATGAAACAATCTAGTTTTAAAGATCATTATTTGATTCTAGCTCCTAACCAGACAATAAAGTTTAAGCCAAACCCTGATATATTTAACAAAAAAAATCGCCACAAGCACTCAGCAGTAAACATCAGTGAGCTTAGTTTTTAAATCTGACTAATAACAAGGTAGTCTTGGGTCAGGTTTGAACATTTTTGCCATTAAAGGCCTAAATTTTTGCTGTCTAGAGAAGGAAGAAAACTGCACTACACAATGAGGAAACCTTTCTTCATCCAAAAGAACTCCAGAACAAATGCACAGCAAAAATCCCAAAAACTCCGAGCAGGCACAAAACAGCATTTCACCTGTGCTTGTGGAAGGGGCACTGAAGCATTTCAACAAAGCGTTCCTCTGCTGTGCCCTGACTGACTCTGCAACCGATCATTCAATTAGCTACTTGCACAGGGCGGTTAAATCTCTCCATATGCCTTTTCTAGATGGATATGGAACTCAAAGTTCTTGTTTGAAATGTCTGAAACATCCAGCAACAGCTGCAGCCAGTACGTGTTCGGTGTATCTGACCAGTCTGCAAAATCTAAACAGTAAGCTGGCACACGCCAGGCCTGCCCTCCGATGCTTAGCACCGTAGCAGCTGTGGAAGACTCCTTTTCACTCACCTAGCTGTTGTGCTTGGATTTCACTACATATACAAGCTTTTAAACCTCCTCTAGTCTGAGAAAACTGTATCACTGCCTTTCACAATTTTCTGGGCACAATGACTAGGCATGGACTTTCCCAGTTCCCCACCATCACCCCATGACAGCCTACTTTATTCCTGCAAAGACAATGCTGGCCTTGTTCTCCAGCTATCTGGAGTAGGAGCAAAGAGCTCTAACCCCCATGGTTTTGAGCTCACCCCTTCCCGTACATGTAAATGTTGAAGCAAAAGACACAGATTTTTTTCCACGGGCTCTAAAAACAAGTACCTTTTACTTTCGCTAGCACACAAAGCTTTAGAAAATATGGCTCTCCGGTTTCCTCATCACCCATGAGAACTATTTGGCTTTGAGCAGTGCCCTCCGAGGACCACCAGGCTCTCCCCTTCACATATACCTCTCTCCCCTCACCCCCGCAGCAGTCAGCCTCCCTGTGCTGTTCTCTCCAGCCACATTCCCTCTGCCTCAGCTGACTTCCAGCTAACCAGGGACCCTGCTCCTGCACCTTGCCCAAGTTTCATTTGTCTCAGTAGGCATGTTATCGAGTCCAGGTCCAGTGAGTGAGTGTCTCTGGCTCTACAGTTTTAAAGACTCAGAGATAACATGTGCTCTTTTTTCTACTGCTCTGAGCACTCTTCCTACAGGCATGCTCTGAATCAAATGGGAATGATTTAACTTTCCTGTTGCACGTTTGCCTGTCCCTGAACATGTATACATGCACACCAGTGTGATAACCAAACTCATACCTGTCTGCAGATGTAATTGGCTACTTAGGGCAAGCTACAGACCCATATGGTGATACACACACACATACTATACAATCCACATATCCAGAGGATAATTATCCTAACTAACTAGGTATTTACACTGAATTTCTAAATTACAGTGAACTTCCTTCCATCACAAATATTCTGTGATCCATATGGTACAGATATTTTGTATAGACTAATTTTACACTATGACATACAGTTAAGAAAAGAGTCTGCAGTAGGTGTAAACTGCTACTGTTCCAATTAGACAGGATATTATGCACCCAAGAGTAAGTGACTATGCAAGGCACAAGGCAAACGAGAGACCAGTCTTACGGCAACTGACATAGTTAAAAGTAATAGCAGCTCCCATCTAATAAAGATCCATGCATCTGAAGGAAGGTGGATCTTACTGAATTGATATTAAATCCAATCTTCCTCTGACAATCAGGAAAAACAATTTCTGGAAAAAGCCACCCAATTACTCTGTTAGGAGCTGAAAACCAGAAATGTGACCAGTGTTTTGGAAGAAAATAGACTTTTTGTCAAACCGCTTTTCACTTTGAAGAAATACTAGCAAGCCAGAAAGCAGTTTGTTGGGTTTTAAGGACATAGAAGACTAAATTACACACACACACACACAAAATATTATTCAGGTATCTAGACTGTTTTCTTAATAGTTCTTGAAAGAAGTGAGGGCATGGGCAAGACAGTTAGAAAAAGGGTCAGAGAAAAACTCATGTACCACGCACTTATGAAAATTGATATTGCATAGTAGAACACGTTTTTAGAATATTCTCTTGTACATATACAAATCAAGGGGGTTTTCATCCGACTAAAATGAGGATTAAAAAAATCAGCATGATTTTCATATTCTAAATCTGCTTTCAAATACATCATTGAAAAGCCACATGCCAAAAAAAACCTGTAAGCCATAGCATGATGGTTCATTCTACCACAACCTTTTTCTTCACCAGTATGGTAAATTACAGCTCTGATCTAAATTTTCATATGTTTATGGAGTGGATTGTTTACTACCCTATAATAAACATTGTAACACCAGTATTTATGTTTTAATAGTATTTTTTGAGTCCCTTGCATCTGAGACCATAATCAAATTACACAGTACAGTTCCTCAATTACCTGCCTGCTTCATTACATTTACCTGTTTTTCCCTGGCAGACGCTGTTTGCAGTGCCATCTGGAACGCACACTGTGGTCTCCCAAACACAAGCCTCAAGCCAGGGGAAACATCGTTGGAAGTGATGGGCACATTAAAACCAGTATCAGGCTCCTATCTACCTATGCAAGCACTCCAAACAGCTCTACAGAGTGCTGGTGTGCCTGCCATAATGAAACATGTACCCATCATTGTAGGGCTGGAGGTTAAGGAACAGTGAGCACAAGCAGTGACAGAGGAAGCTACGGGAATAGCATTGAATAAATGGGAATATGGGTTAGTGGCAGGGAGAATTTCAGTATCAAAACATAATGGCGGGGGGAGCAACGACACGATATATAACTGACTGTTTATAGTTACTACAGCATTTGGCCTCAAATACAATAATTTTCTGTTCTTGATGTCATCTTGCTACCTTTATGCAATATGCAACACCCATATCAACTCAAACTATGTTTTTCATTCTAATGCAGATATAAAATTTTGCTTAAACACAACAATAAAGGGCTGATATTTCCATACATTGGATTTGGTCACCCAAGCTGAATTTAGTTATCTGTCAATCAAAAATATCTACAAATAAGGGTCTAAAGCAAGTCAGCCTGTAAAGCCACAAATATGGTATTGCAGGTACAACAGGAAGGGTACAATGACTATCACTAAGCACACATTTTGAGATTTACAAACTAGTCTTAGAAAAGTACATGGGAGAAGCTAAAACAATAGACAAATTTAATCTAGAAGAAGCTATATATCAAAATATTTTTTAGTTTCACTAAATCACCTCCTCAAATATATATCTATGAACAGATAAGCCTTACACCATGCCTTTAGAGTAAGCTCACTTAGAGCACACAGAACAGCAACTCCTAGAGCAGAGGCGGCCTTGTAAAGCTCTATTTTTCCTTTGCAGAGCCTGACACTGAATAGCATTTTCTGCTACATTCCAGCTCATTGCAAACATCCTAACAGCGCATGGATAAAGAGTGTACATAGGCAGCCAGGAGTGAGACCACATGTATCAGAACTGTAGTGTTGTCCAATAGCAAGTAACAGAAAACAAGGAAACCACTTGCAACCACGAGCATGTTGCTGCCATGACACCAAGTCCTAGTACTTAGATGCTTGCAAAAGCTGTATGGCCAGTGCTAACTATCCTTTAAAAAGTAGACGGGTGAGGAGACTCTACAAGCCTGGAAGCTCACAGAAGGACTCCACACCTCCTTAAACTGTTGCTGAGGAAAAGGGCACTTATCCTAATAAAAACCAGTGCATTGGAGGGTCAGCCAATTCCCACATAAAAATGATCGGAACACCTGTAAAACATGACATTTATTCACCTTTCTTATGAATTCTTAAAAGATTTGAAGAGCAGAGACTCCCTCAAATTAAGACAGAAGTTCTATTCCTGGTTTTCAACCTAAAATAGATGGTATCTGGTGTAAACTAGGGGGAATAATTAATAGTTCATTACTTGGACTATTTTTACTCTTGTGAAGCATGCATTGCTGCAGTAGTGCATCAAAGTATCTAAGCAAGAGAATGTAAAAATCTGAAGAGTAGAAAAGTCAGAAAAGTTAATGTAATTTTTGACATTCTGGAACACATTTCATTCCATTTAGTAACAATGTCAATAACTAGATTTCAGTTTAACCTCCATAAGACAGCCTAGGCCTGGAGCAGTTGATTTGCTCTTCTTTTGACATCTCACAGAAGATCTGTTTATAACATGCAAGTACACTTAGGGGGAAGGCAAGGTAAAAATAAGCCAACATCCACAATGGAAAAACCTTATCTAATGAAGTTGCCTTAACATGTTTAGTAAACTTAACAGATTTTTGCCTGTTACACAGTACCATGCTCCCATAAGATATGAAACTACCAGCTGTGAACTTCACAGCCATTCAGTAGTACTCTTTTATGGATGATTATCTGATTCCATGCCTTTTCTAGCAATTTCAGTGCCACAGTTACCATTGATGCTGATGCATGGTCTGGATACATGCCTGATGCTCCCCAGGGTGATAAGAATCAGAACAGCCTCTCACTGTCACACTGGGTCCAGCATGTAACACAACCATCACCAGTAATCAAGCAGCAATGCAGCAATTCTAAAAGCATGCTGCTACCCCAGGAATCAAGATGGCCCCCTGCTATGATAACCATAAAATGCCCTCTTAGGCATAAGATCTAGGTGTTGCCCAAAGCATGCAGCAAGGCATTGTGCCTGACTAGGTTGTGATCACCAGGCCTTTCACTTCAGTTTTGGCTGAGAGATTCTTGAGGGTGGTGAAAAAGCTCAGAATACTTTTGGAAAGTTTTTGTTTACATCATTTGATTCCAAGGCAAAGGAGCTCAACCATGTGGGATTTAGCACTGTCACAATTAATCAGGCAAATCACACCATCAGCAGGATTCTACAAAGACAAAATGTGAAATAGGCAAAATATGTGAAGCAACTCAGAAGATTAGGTTTCTCACCCTTAATTCAAATCTACAACAAGAGTATCTCAAATGACAAAAAGCTTAATTATATTATGAAAAACGGGATTGATTTTTAAATGTACTACAGCTCTTGAGTCTCTTTATCCCAATGATTATTCACTACAGAGTCACGAAACAACTAACGTCCCTTCAAATTCTACGATAGGAGTCTTATTTTGTTGAGCTCTGAAATCAAGAAAAATGAATGACTAAAATCAGATGAGGTCTGCATTAGAAGCATTTTGCCAATAAAGCAATCTTGGTACACCAATGTGGCAAAGCACTAAGCATGTAATCAGCTATATCAGCAAAGGTCTGCTTTGGACTCATAAAGAAAATCATCACTTATTAGCAGAACAAGAAATATCAGTACAAGAATGGTTTTGCAAATAAACTAGTACCTGCTATAGAGGTTTCTGCTGATGCATCTTTGTCCAAGTGGGATACTACACCACTTAAATATCTCCAGTTGACCAAACTATACCAAAATATACTATAGACTTGGCTTGTAGCCTGCTCTTAATTTTAGCTCAGTATTTCACTCAAAACATTTTGATCATTTTCTATCCCTACCGAGTTAGAAAAACCATTCAATTCAACTTGCCAAGTTAGCAAAATGTGAACGTCCTTTTCAGCATACCATCCAGCTCAAAATGTCCAGTACGGCAGCATTCTTGAGGCAAAGAAAATACTGCTAGACAAAGCAACAGTAAATACTATACCAAAGCACATTTTTGACCAATACATTGATGAGTACTGGTCAGTGATTATACAGGTGACAAACTTCCTAGTGGACAGCCTAGCACAGGGAGCTTCTGCAACTCTGGGGTGCTTCCAGACAGCCCTGGGATTAACAGCCTGCCAAACTCATCGCACCCTGCAGTGTGACTGGTTACACAAACTGTTTTACAGCTTGGAAATCTTCGCGCTGCCTTCTTTTGCCTAGACTGTCTATACATGCATCGCTGAGAGCCACCAGTGGAGAGTACTCTCAGAAATAGCAGATTTTCCACTGGGGAAAGGGGGAATGCAGAGCAGAGCCTCTGCCCTGGCCATGTGGAGCAGCATGTAAAGTAGCTTACATGAAAGGATATTTAGAAGAAGGGGATAGTGCTAGTGTTCCCTCTCCTAATGCTGTGATGACCGCCAGTCTTAGAGGCAGCAAAGGTAATAATAATAACAAGTAGCAAAGTCCACTGCAGTCACAAGGCTTACAGAGTTAATGCCTTAAGCATATAAATGAGTCACTGGAATTTAGCAAGGGGCTGGAAAACTATACAGGACACTTCTAGGCAAGGAGACAACTGATCAATGCATAGAAATTCAGCAGCCCAAGAACTCCACAAAGATGTGTACGGGCCCTGGCTGCGAGTCAGCTGTGGAGAAAGCACACTGCAGTGTCACAGCCAGCTACGGACAGCTACATGAAATTAATTCATTCAGCTGCTGCTCCGTTCCCCACAGTCCATTTAGCTGACTTTTGTGCAGAGGTAGGGGAATTTCACCTTTTACATAGATGCAGCTGGTAAGACTTTGCACACAAATTATTCCCAGTACATAACACATTCTAAATAGTGCAGCCTGATTAAATGTTACATGATACAGCATCTTAAACTACTCTGCATCACAGTCTGCAATCTCAAAGATGGCACAGACCCAACGTCACCTGTGAAACTACAAGACAAAGTTCAACGCAACTCTAACAGGCAAAGGTATCTACTTTCAAGAGTCTCCTGCTGCTCAACGAGCAGAAAACTTTGAAGTGTGACATCCTGTGTCTTTCCTTCTTTTTGACCATTTTTTTTGTTTGATGTTTATGAGTAATTTACTCCCTATTTACCAGAAATTAAGGGGAAAATAAAAAATAAATATATATATATATACACATACATATATATATATTTGGTGCATATGGCATTGTGGCTTTGTTAGGGTTTTTTTGAACATAGGATTGCCTTATACATAAAAATGACATAAATCAAAAATTGTCACCTTTCTATTGCACTCAGGCAGAAAAGTATGTTTTACACTTCCATTTTCTTCTTCCCTAAAATTATTATCTTCCTTCTTTTTAAGAGTGTGTGTATCTAAGTGTATATATGTATATGAACATGGGGCTTTAAGTCCATAACACCTGACAAAAATGTTGTACAAAAACAAATAAAATATATAATGCAAGTCTTGTTTTCTGTATACCAGTTTGAGGTGATAAAGACTTTGCTAAATCTTTGCAGGTTTTAACTGGAGCAGTATTTGTCTTAAAGGGAAAGCAAATCAGTATAAATAAATTTACTACAGATATCCTTGTCATAAAGGAATTTTAACAGAAAGTCAACAGTTTTGTCATAGGTAAGTCAGAAGTTTAGTGATATTGCTGCATCTGGATGTGAAACACTAGTTTTATTACTTTTGTATGATGAATGTGGAAGAATTAACAGATTCCTAAACAACTTAAACAAGGTACAGTGCTGCACAGGTCTGCTAAGTAGCCAACTTAAGGGGGGGAATAAACTTCAGAGCACAATTCTGAGGTTTGCTAAAAAATCCTTTGAGGATGGGGGTCAGAACAAGAGACAAAATATTATCTGAAAGCTTCAGTTCCTGTAAATTCCATATTTATTTTTCAATAAAACATTACACTTGATGACTTCATTATTTATTTTTCTAGTAATTGGAAAAGCAGATTTAGTTCTAAATAAAAGCGTAATTTGGAAAAGAAATTAAAAAACAATCCTTTGCAGAAGAAAAATAGTATGAAAGATTTTAGAGTTTCCAATAGCCACCTCTTTGCCTTTCTTTTTGGTTAAACACATACACTAGATCTACTAACTGCAAATAATCTAGAGAAAGAGCTTTTTTCTAATTTTTTTTTTTTTAAAAAAAAGGGAATTCACCAGTAGCCATCACTATGGACACACAAATTTTCAAGGGAGAACTGTAGAATTGTTTTCTGTATTTCAACAGCATCACTATGCAAAACAAGCCTCACATTGCCTTAAAGAAAGGCTGCAGCCGTCTCGTACTGCTGCAAGTAAAGAGAGTATGCTCATGACTCACTGCCCCTGTTCGGTTGCAACTCATCAGTGCCGGCAGCCCTAATCTGCTCCCAGCCATTATGACCAGCAGGTCTGAAATATGGATTAGATCTACCCCAAGTACTCCGTGCAGGGAAAGAACTCCTTGAGCCCTTTATTCCCTACGGAGTACCTGTGCAGGAGAATAAATCAGTGATATGAAAGAAAACATAAAATCCTTCCCAGTAAAATTTGCAGATGACACAAAAGATAATAAAATGGTAAATACCAGGGAGTTGTCAGTTCCACAGATTGCATGGCAGTCTGGGCTCACCTGAATAAGATGTGTTTTAATACAGCTAAGCACAAAGCTGTCTATCTCATAACTAAGAGCACAGATTCCAAACAAAGACAATATAATAACTTAGGAAGAGGCATATGGATGGTGGTGGATAACCAAATTAATATTAACCTACAATGCAATACCCTGGGTAGACCAGCAAAAAAGGTCCTTTGATGTACAAGGAAGTAAACATGGAGTAGCAGTAGGAAAGGATTATATAAATCACTACCAGTGTTGAGACAGAGAATCTTTCAGTTTCAAAGGGCATGTTCTAGTTTATAACTGTGATCTCTGACCACTACCACAGAAACAAGTAATGAACTATACTAGTATTCAAACTAGGAAGACTTCATCAAACAGCTACAAGAGTGTTCAAATTCTGGAACATTTGCCTTGTTAAGAATGAGAAACCTATGTCAAAGAGGAGGATGAATGATCACTGGGTTACCGTCTACAAGTATCTAAATGGAGAGGGAGAACTAAGAAGTATCATCAATATTAAGGATGACTCTTCAGCTCCTTAATACTGATTTTGGTACGTTTGTGCTACTTAAAAATTAGAAAAATTCAGCCTAAAAATCAGGTAACAAAACTAAAATTAAGTACAGATAACCTAAAGAACAGCAGGATTTTCCTTCACCTGAAGTACTTAAAATCAGCATTTGCCTTCTAAAAACACCCAAGTTGCAAGACTGTGTTACTATCTTACACTGTTTTTTTTAAATCAAAAGATGGCAAAAAGTTGAAACTCTACCTTTCAAAAGCATACATAAAATGCTCCAGTATACCTTTGTTACTGCAATTCATGTCCTTTTTGTGAGCTTCAGGACAGGTATACGGCTAGCTCCTTATGTTTTGGGGGATAATTATTTCCCCTTCCCCCAGGTTGTGGAATGATCATGTAAAGTATTGGTAAGCCGTATGAATTTGTCCTGCTCACTGGTTCCTCAACTAATATTTTGGATATACTTGGTATTAATGTTTTTGTATTTGTGCAAAGCAGAGAGTTACTGAAGGGGCATGGGAAAGATGGAACGTTGCTGAATACAGAGAGTAGCTCCGTCACAGAGAATCTGAATCAATCTCTCCATTTCTGAAACCAGTAGCATGACTTGGGGACAAAAAAGCCACAACCTCCAAAACCAACTAAACAACACAGAAAAAACCCTTTATATCTAAAATGAAAGTGAAGCACAAAACCAATTTCTGTAGAATATAAAAAACCCTGTCTTAACACGGAACTTAGGAGACTGACCAATATCCCGGTCCGTCCTGGACCTGAAGAACCAGCCAGTTTAACATGGATCATGGGCAGAACAGCAAGAGGTAATTGCCTAATTGGTCAATTGACCAATACCAAATTCACTTCAGGGTTTAGCTCAGGATACATATCACAATTTGATATTGCAAAGCTTAAATGAATCTTCAAAATTTGGATTGGACTATAAACTGAATAGTATTTTGTAAACCTAAACACAACCCTTTATTATTCATTGAAAGAAAACATTCAGGTAACACGTATGCATTGCACCTATTCTCTATTCAGGTTACATTCCATTAATCTCAAACTAAAATTTTAAAGCCAGTGCAACATCTAACTGTGTCATAATAGAAATAAAAGTATGACAAAATTTCTATTATTGAAAAAATATACTTTTTGAGTGCTGTTCTCTTAAATGCTCCAATCAGCCAAGGACTAGATGTTCAACTTAACGCTAGCCAATGATCATTAATCATCTCAAAGTGGCACAGCTAATCTCATTTCTTACTCAGAGAAAGTCCACTCTCACATCTTATACATAAGGAGGCATCGGCTCACTTTTGGATATGTTTTAAACTTGGTTAAAGACTTTTTTTTTTTTTCTTTCTGCAAGAAATCTAGAACAGCTCAGCACAGGGAACCCTCAGATACGCTCAAAGCTACACAAAGGTGAGAGCAGACATAGGCAGCAGTAACAGGGATACAGTTTTGCCAGGCAGCCTCACACCAAGGCTGTTAGGCCTTTTAATATAAATCACCTGATTCTTGTTACATGAGTTCGCAGTGGCTTTTCTGCCATTTACTGATAAAGAATGAATTAGGTTATTAGTTTTCAGTATTTTTTAAGAGGTCAAATTTATGAAGAGGAGACACATAGAATCTTCTTCAAATACACCAGTTAAATTCATATTGCAAGGAAAAAGTTAAGATGGGAAGTGAGGTCCACTGTGCAAGAAGATGGGGGCTCTCCTTCCTGTTTTACTGGAGTAGGTCAAATTAAGTGGCAGCTTCTTCATTATGTTCTCTCTTAGGTTAACCCCTAAATATGGAATACTGAAGTCATTGTTGGGCAAAAAAGCTTCTGTACCCTACAGCACTAGCGTGAATGATAGCCCTGCTGTCCTACATGTTACGTTTTTCCTGCAGCTAAAATAACTATTTCAGACTACTGTATCTTTTCTTTAGCTATATGATATCAGATGAGTCAGGACATACAAACAAAAAGTCTGAAAAGTCTTACATCTTTCTAAGTGAATTTATGTGCAACACCGCAACTGAGAAACAAAAAGATGGGAAAAGATAATGACCTCTCAGCCATTACCAAGGACCAGCACACCCTGCTGCAGAGCGGCCAACCAGGGTTTCTAACCCGCCCTGACAAAGTGATAAGTCTCCATTTGGAACCATTGGTGCCTCCTCTGCAGGTCTTTTACTGCTTTGCCCCATTAGGGTGGTTGGTGATGAGCACTGCAGACCACCTGAACAACCCTGAGAAATTCTTCATCTTCTCATGTTCTATATCTGATTGAATTCCCTCACCAGAAACCCATTAAAATGTTTATATCCTCATTTGTGTTGTCTACCAGGGCCTTGAAATTTCTTGGACATACAAAGCAATTCTGTTTTTGTTTTAGCCATTTGATAAATAAACAAATCCTTATATAAACCTTAGAGGCTGATTGAAATGGTTTAGCCCTGTGTCTCTCTTTCTCAGTTATACAAATATTTATGGGTTTGAGTCAACAAATAGTCTGAGGGGAGCTTATTTTGGTCTGTCGAGTCTGGATGTTTTGAACATTTACAGGCTCAGGGTGATAACGTGTATACGACCAAGCTACACCTTCCAGGACAAACAGCTCCGCTTCTTAGACTGAAATCAATGAGCCTTCTGTTCTGTACTCATTTCACTAACTTGCAGAAAAATGAAGGAAAAAGAGCTAGTAAGACTACAGCTGTATTTCTGGGATTTAAATGAGCAAAGCATTTTCCTTGCATACTTATTCCACACTCTTGATTTCAGAAAAAAATACCTTACTGTAGAATCTTCCCTATTCTCTATACTTCTAAAAGGAGATGACCTTTTTAAGGTTGCTTATTATGGGCAGGAAGAAATGAGGAAGAGATGATGATTCTACCCCTCCTTTGGAGATACATACAACAGCCACCAAACTGAGAATTTCCACTCATGATCCGGGTAATACTCTGAAGGGCCACTTTATGAATGGAACAACTTCCAGGCTGAGAACAACAACAACAAAACCAACAAAAAAATCCCACACAAACCAAAAAAAACCCCCAACATCAACTGAGAAATCCTCTGCTTGTACACAACAGACACTCCCTACAGGCAAGTAAAAAAAACCCTATTCTTGACATGCCATTGCTCCTTGTAATTTAGCAAAAAATAAAACCAGAGTATGGGCAGGGAGCTGTGCTCCTTTTTCAGCTCTCTCTGGAGATCATCTACCCAGGCTTTGTTCACTGTTTGACACTCCATAAAGGTGAACAAGAATGCAAACTGTAGGTGTCTGAGCAAGCAGAAGAAAGGATTCTCAACCTGGGCAATAGGGAAAAGCCTTGCCAGTTTGGTTATAGTGAAGTAGCTAGAATTGAACAAGAAATATTTCTTTTTGTTGCAAATTTTCTTTGACATCACAAAAGAAGAGCCTGGACATTACTGGCTACAGCTGTGGGGACTGGAAGAGAAAAGGGGAAATATTCAGTTGATCGACAGCTGAATTCTAGGCCAGTAACTCACAGACTTCTGGTTTTACCTCCATAGCTCAAGACATGTCACCTACTTCAAAAAGCACAATGGTAAAATCTTTTAGGACTGCTTGATGTGTTAGTCTGTGTCACTAGTGAAATTATGAACAATTTGTAATTATTTCCAAGCTTACTTTAGGGCTTTTTAGAAAGCTTATTTCCATGTGCAGCCAACCTAAAACAACATAGACCCATGACAACCAAGGTGGTGGACAATGGGGCAGGGGGAGCCGAAAATCTCCTCTTTTGCCAACAGCTTTTGAAACTGTATGTTCCACTCTGTTCTGGGCAGGATATCCAGTGGCAGCTGTGAAACCCAATTATAAAAAGATCATAAATAGCCTAGAGGTATCTGTATTAAAAGACTTGCTATGATGCCTAATTTGTATATATTAGTTATATATATGTATATATTAGTTCATTAGTTCAGCTCCTCGGGAACTTGGTTGCAAAAATTGACATATTTTTTTCTTTTTATAGTACCATAATGTGTTTATTAATCTACACCTTTAAGAACTCTTACAAACTGATTTCTAGTATGTATTAGCATTAGGATTTGACTAAAAATGTGACTTCCCCAAATGTTTTCTGAAAAGTATTTTAGGAGTAGAAGGTCATGGTATGATCCTTTCAAATTTTTACAGAAAGGATCCAAATATTTCTATTTCAACTGCTAAGTAGCTTTACACCTTTATACCTTTAGTAGGTACACCATTCAGCATAAATCCAGAGTAGGCTCTCTGCATAATGCTTCTTACTTCTAAAACAAGTTGAAGAAAATACAGTCAAAGCTCCCAAATCCACGATTGTGTGTCCTGTTCTACTCTGTATGGCCAGTCCTTTAAAATTCCTTTAACTCTCAGAATAAGTAATCCACTGTTTTGTGTCCAGCCCAGAAGTTACCCTACAGGAAAAAGGAGGGTTCACACAGTCCTTCCTGTTGACCACCAGTGGCCTTTCCACATCAATTCTCCCTTCCCCAGTCTAATCAGGGGAGAAGTCTGAGCCCGCATGAAAGATGCACGATGAACATCTAGTACCAAACATTTGTAAGTATTGTAGCACTAAAGTATAAGCTTTAAGTGTCATGAAAATATCTTGGTATTTTTTGGTCTTGATCAGTAAGAAGTTTCCAGCAACTTGTTATATAATTGAAAACAAATTGCTATGGGAAAAAGGACAAAACACATCCATTGGGAAGACAGAAAGAATGCCTCAGAGAACTTAAATAGCGTGGAAAGAAGTACCAAGAGAAAAATTCACTAATCAAAAAGCACTCTACATCTTCTGAAAGACCTAGCTTTAGTTTTCCAAAATAATCCATGCTTTTTACAAGTGAGGTGAACTGGGCTGTAATACTTTAAAATTCACATTTCAGGAGTGACATAACAGATGTCAAAACCAACACTGTTTCACCACCAGTCTCATTTTTTTTATTTTGCTTTTTTAAGCTATTTAGTCAATGCTTCTTCCCAACTGTATACCTACTTCTAAGTGAACATCTACTATTCAGTTTTGTAGACAGCACAGCTAGCTTTTTAACTATACAGACTATAAATTCTACCCATTTTAAAAAAAATAAGATAATCAACTGTGTTTCAGCGTTCAGAGTGAAGCCATCACTGTATTTAACATTCATGACAAACTGTGCCAAGTTCTCTTATTTCCACAAAGTTTGAAAATCTTGAAGTTGTTCTAAAAACTGATAAAAATAGCACACAACAAATCTGCTTCATATGTTTAAACAAGTGAACACATTTTTACACTTACTGAAGTTACAAGTAAGCCACTGAAGTTAAGTTCTATGGTGACACTAAAAACCATACTAGATCTCACTTCAGTTACCCTGGACACTGCCACTATTTGGAGAGAAGGGAAACCCATCAAAAATTCAAGAAATGCAAGAAATATTTATAAGTCAATGTAAAATCATTAATAAATCATATCTCACACCAAAAGTCACCATTCACAAAAAAGCCAAGCAAGAGGTCAGATTTTCATTTTGGCTCACCAAGTTACATTGATGCTGTAATTACATTTATAAATCTAGATTCCTCTTTTCCTCTCACTTCTGTAAACCAAAATGATACCCTTCATTTACACTGGAGTAACAGCTTTTATTGATGTGGTTGTACCTATCACGGAAAGAAAAGATTCAGAAAACAAGCAGCAGGTCATGGAATAAAAAGAGGGGATGAAAGAACATGACCAAAAATATTAGAATGAACATGACTGCCTTGCCAAAGAAACATTTTGTTACAATGCAGAGTATAATTGATTTTTAGAAATTAAGGGGTTTTTTTGGAAAATGGAAATTGTTACACACAAGATGATAGTGAGAACATTGGGATACAAAACAAGAATATAGTTGGAGCGTGGAAAGTAAACACTAAGTGACAAAGTTTCAAAATTGAGCAAGACAACAGAAAATTCATAATGCATTTGCAATATATTAATACAAAATCATCTACAATATACCTGTCAAATATGTACTTTTCAATTCTATGTAGAAACAGATTATTAAATGCTTACTACAGTAAAATAGAAACTTCACCGATTGCAAAAGCAACAGAAGTGAAGCACGTTGCGTTTGCCTGCCCACAGCAACAGCACTTTTGTCAGAAGCACCGGTAACAATGTTGAGTTACATACAAAAGTGGGCTCCGTTAGGGCAACGGACAAAGGCAAATGACTGCAAAGCAAGAGGACTCAACTTCAATTTAACTGTCCTGTAAGGTACATACTAATTAGCTGCAAAGCTATGAAATTCTAGCAAGCATGTTAAGTCTGCTACATGACAGTATAATTTGACTTCTTAAAGGATTATGCAAATTACAACTCATCATTCCATTACATGACTGAAAAAAAGTGACAGCTAATTTATACATAACACACCTTTCAAATCCCTAAGATGTGAAGCACCTGTGCAATACATTTTGCCTAGATTTTCTAGTGTATACATTCTTGTTTATTGCACTGTACAGAAGCATACCTAGAAGATTTAGTAAAGTCTTATGGTTTTTATTTGCTTTTTAGCTTTTAGAGCACAATCCCAAAGAATTAAACAACATATTTCTGTCCCTGCTGTAGAGGTTTTGCACACAAGTAGAAGTGTACGGTTTCAACATGTGTAATTTCTGAATAGCGGGAGAGCACGAGCACTAAATGCACGAGCTAGAGGCAAGACTCACACAGATTTCAACATACTTCTGGTAGGTAGATTCACAGTAGATTCCGTCATATCGGTAGATTTTCCTACATTCTGATTGGTTGGGCAGAGGATGCTGGACAGTTATTCTGTAGAGGCATCAAAAACAGATAGACATGACTAGAGGTTCTCTACAGGTAACTGTAATGCAGGACAAATCAGTATGTTGAATTTTTTTCTTAATTTTATTTTTAAATTAAACACCTTTCTGATCTCTTTAAATCAACTGCGTCGTGCACATAACATTCAGTTTCCACTTTTCAAAATTTGCACTGAGAGTAAACTAAAGTTCAGTTCTCCACAAGAACGGTATTTCTTTTCCCCATCAAATCAAAGTGGAAGAGGTAAAGAATTTTATGAACCACATTGATACTTCACACAGTTCGCTTATAAAATTGATTATTTATTGTTTACTGTTGCAATCCTTCCTCAGGCAGAACATCCATTCATATCAGCTGGGAGCTTGTCCAGACAAAGACCAAATAACCCTCCAATTTAAAATGTCAACAGCAATTCTCACATTTGCACAGAATGAGGATGTTGTGGCATTATGAGGACTGTGATTGAAGGTGCTCAGCACCATCTGAATAATGCCATATGTTCTCGGATTGACTGAAAGAAAATGTAAGTGATTGGCAGCAATCAAGAGGTGCGCAGCATCTTGTAAAATCAGGCCCTAAAAGATTTGTCAATCATTCTATTATTCATCCCTCCCCAACTCACTGTTAGCAGAAAATATAATTTGGCTTAAAAATTCAATGTTGTTTTTAAAATATACTTGGGAATTGCACACAAAACAGTACCCACTTTTTTTTTTTCCTTCCTCTTCTCTGGAATAAAAACACATTTTAGATGCTTTTGTGTCTTCCACAAATTAATACCTTTTTCCCTTTTAACATAATGGTAGTTCACTAAAGTATAAATTATTTTAGAGATTTTACATGTTTTTCAAATGTAGAATTTTAGGCTGTGAATTTTAAAAATGTAAGTATTCTTGTCAATACAGAATTATTTTTAATTATTATTTTTACAGTATTACATCTATATAGCTCTAAGCTAGTCTTATTTTTTAAAATCACTTATTTGTTTCAACTGTAATTTGAGACTGGAGGTTTGAACAAAAAAAATTAGTATCATTTCTGATCAACAAGCACTGCAA